>NC_133338.1:15603000-15903000 GCF_030506205.2 Paramisgurnus dabryanus | reverse complement strand
GCTACTCAGGCGCTCCAGTATTTCCCCTCTCTCTCACGAGCCCGTCGCTGCTGCCGCAGCCGGTCACAGCCTGCTTTTGAACGCCGCGGAGTCGGCCAAGTCTGTCTGCCTACCCTTGGTTACACAGCCACGCGGACAAGTTTTGCTTTACCTTTTCAAGGACTGTGACCTCCTAAGTTACATAACCTGAGTGGCGTTGCCTATGTTTTGTTTTTGACTCTTATTTCCCAAGTGCCACTACCTGTACGGCTCGAACTGTGTATATTAAAGCAAAAGACTCACCTGCTAATTTGCCTTTGGTCCTCTTTGTTCTCCGTGACAGATCTACTGATTTACTCATATCATTTACATTTGATAGAATTAACTAACTCATTCAACATATTTAACTTAATCTTGCCAAATTGCTTGTGACTTTGAAACTTATCTCAATGTGTTTGGCAAGTTGGATGAAGAGTTGTGAAATATGCTGATATTTCCACATTCTTTGAAAGGCAGAGCTTGCAGCTCATCATGATGCTTTGCCTCTTTTTGCGTTGGTACCTGAATATTTGAGAAAGATGAGGCCAGGGATGCTCATCCCCAACATCATCACCACCACGACGACAGGAGCTGTCGGTCTCATCTGCAGCCATTGCCATTTCGCTGTATTTTCACTGAATCCACGAAAAATGGCGCCAGATCGTATATTTATTTTGAAAAACGCACCTTGTCATTGGCTAGCACATTTATTGGCTCATGAATCTTACTGCACCTTATAGTTTTAAAACATACATGGATAATATTTTTTGTACATTTGGAAAAAAATAAATGTAGCATACATTGAATACATCATTTTTAAATGACTAAAGTAAAAGTACCACGAAAATATTTCTAACTAAATACTTTCCACCCCTGCTCTTAAGACCAGACTCAGTGAAGTCTTGGCAAGAGTGGAAAGTCTAGAGTGAGATAAAAATAATTCCATGTCCAGAGAAAAGAGGGCAAAAACCACAGTGAAGAGTCTTTTGGGTGATTTGATGGAAAAGAACCTCATTAATGAAGAGCTCAAAGAGAAGCTTGAATTCTACTCTGGGAAGACAAAATTAGCATGTTGAAATTCATGCACATGTTATTCTTACTCGCCTTATTAAACTTCTTAGTTATTATCTGAAGGGAACTTATTAATTTAAATCATAACATTTCAGATCTTCAGATAGACCTCATGGCAAAGCAAGGGCATGAGTACACAAAGGACTACAGAGAGTTTGCGCTCACGCTCCATCAACTGTACATGGTCAAAAGGCATACAAATGCCTCAGAGAGACTCAACATTTCCCTTCCCACATCCACATACAATACAAAGGTAGGCCTAATGTTGTCTGAATTATATTTTTGGAAATTACTGATGCAAACATGTCTTCTCAATTTTTACAGGTGGCTGCAATCACTGGATGTCAAACCTGGCCTGAACAAGATAATGCTGGATATGCTGGAGAGAAGATGCCAGGGAGACCAGGCTAAATATGGATGTGTTTCACTCATATTGGATGCCATGTCCATCAGAAAACATGTGCAATATAATCCACATACACAGCCAATGTCTGGTTTTGTAGACATGGGTGATGGAAACAGTGAGACTGATGTTGCTACTGAGGCTCTTGTGTTCATGGTGGTTGGCCTACAAGGACACTGGAAGGCTCCCATTGCTTACTTTCTGACGAAGTCTCTCTCTCCAGAAACACAAAGGGTCCTTCTCAGTCATGCTTTGCAGGAGCTGCATGCACGGGGCATTAGGTGGTATGTGTAACATTGGATGGTCATGCCTCCAGTGTCAGCATATGCAACCAACTTGGGTGTGAGCTGAAGCAAGACCCACGACACCTGTTTCAAACCAGTTTCTTGCATCCAGTGACTGGCGAGAAAGTATTTGTAATGATGTACGCTTGCCACATGCCCAAGTTGTCATGTAATATGTTGCAGGTAAATAATGATCGTTGTAGACCTATTTGTACAAGTTATGCCTCTGCTGCTAAAAGTTATTTCTAAATATTGTTGTCTGACTGTCCATTTGCACAGTTATGGCTGGACCTGATGATCAACATTTAGCTGTTTGTACTTGTTTGAGCAGTGACTGATTCTTACTTTCAGGCATACAGTCCAATTGCAATGACCACCGGACAGATCAATTGGAGGTACATCAAACATCTCAATCATGTGCAAAAAAGAGATGGACTGCATCCTGCAATAAAATTACAGACAAACATGTCTACTTTAAAAACCACAAGATGAGGGTGTCCCTGGCTGCACAGACACTGAGTCGCTCCGTGTCAGTGGCTCTCAGCTCAATGAGGGATCTTGGGTACTCTCAGTTTAAGGACTGTGAGGCAACAGCACAATTCATTGAGGTAACACAATTAGTGATAATAGAACCAAGTACTAAACGTTTTTATATTTATTTTTTATTATTCATCGGAATGGTAAAGCTCTGTGAATTTGGCTGTAGTAGAAAGTATATCTATGGAAAGGAAGTAAATATTAATACTTGCATGTTTACTTATTGAGCATAAAGTTTAGAAATATGTACTGTGTTTTTGAACTTTGAATAGATGAGTATTGATTTTTGATGAGATATTTTATCTATTACCTAATGAAACCCTATAATGATATCAATTTTAGATACCAATATTTCTGTATAGATTATTGACAGGCTGTTTGATACAATGAATGGATGCAATGCTCATGCCAAATTATTTAAAGATTCCTTGGGTGCTTTGAATTGTATGGAATAAAGCATCTTTGTCAAGAGCCAGGGAGTGCTTGCTCACTTTGGTAACTTTTTCAATTCAATTGTATTTATATAGCGCTTTTCACAATTGTTTAATTGTTTCAACAGCTTTACATTAAAGGATGCAGGAAAAAACACATAAAAATCATAAAACATAAGCAGCAGAACAGTGGTTAAGATTAACCATACAACAAGAGATGGAACACAGCTTCACAGATCTAAGAGTTCTATTAAAATGGTGCTTGTTAGGTTCATGACATGAGTTTATTGTTATTGTTTATTTGTAAGATGCTCCGTTGTTCCGTTATGCATCGAGTTCCTAAGATGCTTCGTTGTTCCCTTATACATCGTGTTCCTAAGATGCTCCTAATTTCTTCAGTTTTGTTTGTGCCTGAATTGTCTTGTTTTTTTTATTGGTGTGTTTTTCAGGTCCTAGATACTTCTTAATGGTATGTATTACACAATATCAACAATATCAATGCAGGTGTCAGAAAGATGGTATGTATATTGATATGATGTTCTCTTGTTTAAATTTTTTAATGCAGTTTTGTTTCTGTTGGAATTATCTTGTATTAAGTGTGTTTCATGTACTAGATGTTTCTAAATGGTAAGCATTACACAACATCAATTACCTGTAAGGTAGGGCAAAATGGTAGGTATCATGTGTTCTGCAATTACACTCCCAGTTCTGCAATTACATTGTTCCAAGATATTGCTCCATTGTCTACAAGTATACTAAACTGATCCCATTCCTAATATATCCACCCTGGTAGCTGTTTCACATGGTGCTTTCTTGGGGTGTCTTCTTGGGGTGTTGTCTCTAATGTAGTCCGGGCCATCATTGTTGATCGTGTGGTGAACCGAGGTCTTACTATGGCAGAAGCTGCCAGATTAGTTGATCCAAATTTAAAAAGATCAACTGTCAATTCTATCATCCGAACATTTTACCAAGAAAACCAGTAAGTGTAAAGGATGTATACCAAGCTCCTGGAGGGCTACTGTCCTGCAGACTTCAGTTTCAACCCAGCTCCAACACACCTGTCTGTAATTATCAAGCAACCCTGAACACCTTGATTAGCTGCTTCAGCTATGTTTAATTGAGGTTGGAGCTAAAATCTGCAGGACGGTAGCCCTCCGGGAACAGGGTTGGGCACTCCTGATGTATACTATTACATTCACAGTAAATTGTAATGCATGTAAATTCATAAGACATGTTACAGTATTCATACAGTATGATTTATTGACAGTATACTCTGTTCTATGCTTAGAATTGACAGAAAATCCCATAGTGGTGTCCGTGTGCTGACTAACCAACAAGAGTTGGCAGTGGTGGAAAGGGTGAAGGCCAGGAATTATATATGGCTCTCAGAAGTAAAGCAGGCAATTGAGGAGAACAATGACACCTTTGCCAATGTGGCAACCATCAGCCTAACCACAGACGGCTGCATTTTAAAGAGGCATCAGGTATCAATGAAACACATTTACCTGGTGCCTTTTGAGAAAAACAATTACTGGGTAAAACAACTAAGGGCTGAGTATGTTCAGGTACAGCACTATACTGTATGTTGTATTACTGTTACTATTTGATGCATCACTTACGTCATATGTATATTGGAACAACACTGTAAAAAGAACTAACCAAAATAGATTTTTTTAGAGGATTATGGTGCTTGACGCTGATGTGAACCATCACAAGTAAATTTTTGTTAATGAAGCGGGCCTTAAACGGGCCAAAACTTGTCGCTGTGGATGGAAAATCATCGGCCAATGGGCCACTGTCCAAGTGTCTGGACAACGCGGAGGAAACTTCTACATGTGTGCAGCTATTTCTGAAGATGTTGTCATAGGACGTAGGCCATTACTTGGTTCCTATAATGTTGCACATCTTAATGAGTTTCTCATAGAAATTGAGCCAGCCTGTCAAGGTGAAGGGGTCACCTATGTAATTGGAAGGACAATGTCAGGTTCCACCACCCAGAGGTAGTTCAAGCATGGTTTCAGGCCAAAATGCTCAAGACAGGCTTGATCCAAATAATGTAATGTGTGCACTAAATGTTTTGTTTTGTTCTCATTTAGTTACATTATAGAAAGTATACCTATGTTACAATTATATCTGAAAAATAAAAACTAATTTGCCCAAGTGATTGTAGAGGATGTCTTCATTGATCCTTCACTTGATAACATATAGGGTGGATATTTTGGAAATTTTTGATTATATAAATGTAAGTAATGTAATGTAAGTGTATTGCATAATGTGAAACAGTGTAATTATGGTACTGTAGCATATTAATTTCAGCACTTTTAAGGCAGAATTGAAACTTGTATCTTGCATTGTTTGCAAAATTCCTTCAAAAAATAGAATCATTTAAGCTTTTTGCAAAAATTTTGTATTTAAAAAATACCCATATCTAAGAGTTTATAAGACGAGAGAAAATATAAATAGAATTAAATGTTTTTTTCCAGTTTTGTTTGTTTGTTTATTGTTTGTTTGAAAACAAAGGGTCTGTTTGTGTGTGTGTGTGTGTGTGTGTGTGTGTGTGTGTGTGTGTGTGTGTGTGTGTGTGTGTGTGTGTGTGTGTGTGTGTGTGTGTGTGTGTGTGTACCTGGTAATTATCACATTGTGGGGACCAATTGTCCCCACAAAGATAGGAATACCAGTGTATACCAGTGATTGGAATACCATGAGGAAACAAGCTTATAAATCAAACAAGATGATGTTTATTGAAAATCTAAGGTACAAGAAAGGTTTTTGTGATGGTTGGGGTTAGGGAATGGGGCAGGTAAGGGGAATAGAATATACAGTTTGTATGGCAGGGGTCGGCAACATTATTGCTTGTTATTATTGATTATTTTGGAAGTCCGTTTTTTATCAGACTATTTTTATTTTACAATAACAGTTTACAAATATGGCTCCTATCATTCCTTCATTCGTTTTTTCAAATTTAAACCAAAAAGAAAATAAAGAAAAACGACTTGTTTTCTATTATTTATTTTCGTAACTAAAATGAAAAAAACAAATAGGCCTAACGACTCGTTTTCCGATTTTCTGATTGTGCGCTCAGATCAAAAATAGAAAAAAATAATGAAACGGGTTAAGCCTTATTTTTATTTAACACCTTAGCAGACATATAGGCCTACCAATGAAATAATTTTAAACAGATTAGGTACTATTGTGGTAACAGATTACAGCCGTTTTAATAATGTTTGAATAGCAACCATGCGCCAGTTTTATTCGCTTACAGTCTGACTTTTGAACTTTTTTCATTATTATTTATTCGTAATAAATAATATGTATTCCCTGATAAAACATATTTGCACTAAATGCTGCACAAAACTGTTCCACTAGCCTACTTGAGAAAAGCCGTAGCCGCGCGGCGATTTCCCCGCTGCAGTGTATGAAACGCCCGAAAGGATTCATGCGCCGCATGATGAAATTTTAAAGTAAAGACGGTAGCGGAACTCTGGGGTACCTATACTTTGGACGGAGCCTGTGGTCTGACTGACAACAGCCCTCTCTTGACAGCGTATCCGCACTTCATTCTGACCACCTGTACAGCTTTAGGAGCTGTTTGGTACTGAAACCATTGTCAGCCAACAACATTATTTTTGTGCAAGTATGTTTGAAATAGTTTGGCAGAAAATAGCTTACTTCATTTGTTAGTGCAATATGGTTTCCGTTTTGCTTAGATATTTGAGTGATAGGCTTTGTCCTATTTAATTTATGTTATTTATATTTCATTATTTTTTCTGTTACATTTTTTCTCTGCTGACAGTGCAATGTTAAAATAATATTTATATTGACACGAACACAATTTTTGTATAGCATTTACAATTATTATAGGTTACTTAATCTCTCTCTTTCAGTTAGAGACATTTCAATTTGAGATTCTGGAAACGAGATTTAGGTTTTGCGGACCCGTCAGGTCAGGAAATAAAGCGTGTGAACACAGAGTGTATTTTAAGCGTTGCTGAATAGAAACTTGTGGGAGCTGGACGAAAAAAAAACAGTCCCGCGCAGACCTCCTTAAACCTTAGGTGTGTATGTATGTGTCCCGAATAAATGATAATTAAAAAAGGAATAAAGTTCAAAAGCCGGACTGTAAGAGACTTTTATGGGAGCATAAATGCCTGTAAAATGTTACCACTATAGTACTTGATCTGCTTAAAATGATTTCATTGATATATGCATATAAAGGTGTTAAGTTCAGGAATAAACAATGGAAAAACAAGTCGTTTTTTCATTTTTTTATTTTTGTTTTTAATCTGACAAAAAACGATTGAACGAAGTAATACACGGACCCATCATATTCCATGATTATAGGCCTATTTGCGGTTGCAAACAGACAAAGAAACAAGCAGAACAACCATGTTTAAAGCAATTTTTAGTGCCGTCTTTCGTCTTTTAAATAGGAAATAAAAACAATGTTGCTTGACAAAAGATCAGATTAAATTCAAAATGTAAAAAAAAATCAGCTGGCCCGCCATCTACTGGCTAAAAAAAATATTGGCCCGCGGCAAAAGTTACTTGCCGACCCCTGTTGTATGGTATAAAATGCATTACGTCTATGGAATGTCCCCACAAAACAAAACATGGAAACCAGAATGTGTGTGTGTGTGTGTGTGTGTGTGTGTGTGTGTGTGTGTGTGTGTGTGTGTGTGCGTGTGGCAAATCATTATAAATTGTTTCTTCAATTTATTAAAATATCTTCCTTTTTATTGCAACTATCTTTTTCTGCTTCTTTATCATATTTATAATGTATGATTTATAAAAACTTATATCCTACTTCACATATTTTGATTTTGGATGTCAGGTCACTTAATATATTTTATCAGAATATTATATTACTGTTAAGTAATGAATATTAAATGAATATTCATTCCTACTATGAATTTTGTAAATATGCCGAACCATGTGTCCTGTATCATAGCTACCTAAACTTCCTACAAAAAACCCTGTGTGAAAATCAGTTTGGTATTCAGTGAGGTATGATTAATTAATCATACAGATACCTGCCATGCAGATTACATTGAGTAGAGCAGGCGACCGGTCTAAGATTTTGGCCCCACGGCTCGACCACGCCAGTAGGCAAAAGTGGTTGATAGGGCGTCTGTCTATATGATGTCTATGGTTGTGCTGCTAACGCAAAGCTCTACCACTGAGCTACATGGGAAGATACTGAGCTATAAAGGAACTCTACGGGAGTTAGGTTTGGGCAACAAAAGCCGTTGTTGCTGCTGAAACCGTCTATAATGGCAGATGGTTTATTTTATAGCATTTTAAAGTATAGTTGGGTAAGGCAATGGAAACCTTTAAAAGAAAACACTGACATTATGGATTAATTAACATAGTCCTGGAAGCTGGGCAAAATGTCAAAAATAATTCATAGTTTATTTGCAGTAGGAAACAGCCCTAATAATTATGCCATCTTTAACATTCACACACTTGGTAGACTTACAGGTACAGTGCATTACAAGGTGTACATTTTATAAGTAGTTTATCAGGAACACAATGAGATAGGAAAACACTCAGTATAGTATAAAAATGTGTGGCAAGGTACAAATGATTTGTGACCTTTTATAAAACGTAAGTCTACTGGAAATAAAGTTATTATTACAGTAATAGATTAGAAAAAAATCTAACACTTTACAAATCGGTAATAACTGGGTAATGTTATGGTAATATATACAGAATTTCATTGTAATATTATTTCTAAACCACATATTATAAGAATTTATTGTACAATATCCATACAATTACTGTGCAGTTTCCAGACAATAACAATGTAAATCGCATTGATTTAAAGGTATAATAAAATGTTAATAACTGTAGTGAATATGTAACTAAAAAAGATCAATGTTCAGGATTTACTTATTCTGAATATTTATGTAATTACATGGGTTACTTTAAAATGTTCAGGCTGGTGTACGTATTACTTCACAATAAGTAAATCCTGCACATTTATCATTCAAGTAAGTACATATTCACTACAATAACTAGCATATTATTATACCTTTAAATCAATGCAATTGACATTGTTATTGTCTGGATATTGCACAGTAATTACTTGTAATATGTGGTTTAAAAATAATATTACCTTGACGTATATATTACCATAACATTACTTAGTTATTACCGATCTGAAAAGTAAAGTCCTACCAAAAATAAAATAATGCTGCAGCAGTACCTGCAAATTGTTGTGATCAGAATTTATGTTTGTCTTCATACAATTTATGCACAATAACTAATCCGATTACATAAACATTAGGTATATATCTTGTTTAATTGCTTTTTAAGTGCAATAAATAGCTAATTAGTTATGACTTAACAACAATATAAGAGAAGAAAATAAGAAGATATAATTGTAGAAATTTTCTTTACAAAAATGGAATTTTGTATAATCTATACTACGCCTCACAAAAAAGCAACTGACATAACAAACTAATAGTTTTTTTTTTAAACAAAACCTTGTATAATATATCATCAACAAACATTTATTTTAGCTACATTCGATGTTTAATGCCTAAAAAGCATGCAAAGAGTGTATCTTCATTGTTAACAGATGGATCACACAAAAAACAATTCTAGTGAATGCATACAGTTTTTTATTGCTAAATACAATTGTTTGTTTCTGTTAAAGTTTCAGGCCATCAGATTCTGTCAATAAATGCATACAGTATATTAAGATGGTTAATAGTAATGAAACTGATCCATAGACTGGAATTTAAAGTAAAAAATAGTCTGTGTCACACTGACAGAACGTTTTTGGAGGAAGTGCTGAGTGTGACCACTTGTTGACGTTGATAGCTGATTTAGTCATAAACAGTCTGAGGCTGTAGAGGAAGCAGGTGGGTGATCAGATTCAAAGAAATTGCACATTATCGTAAATGCAACTTTTCTAAGCATGTGACAATTCTTAGAAACCCATTTAACTATTCCCAAGCTCACTTACTCGCTGTATTCCAAACGGTGAAAACTAAGGCTGGGCAAAAAAATTGACTTTTTGATTAATCGTTTTTTTTACATGGTCAATTAAAATCGACTTTCAAAGGCCACAAATCAAATTTTTTTTTAAATGAAATAGCCTGATTCTGTTTGATCAAGGAATGCAACTTCTTCAGCATACATTTTTCATCTTACATCAAAATTGTATTGTATTTAACATAATTGTATACATTTGAAAATTAGAGATGGGTTCTGTTTTAATGTACCCAAGTGTACCTAAAATAAAAAAAAATGTAATATACAGGTAGGTGGCTCTTAATTTTTTTTATTTATTAATAATTACCAACTTTTTTATATAAATAAAGTATTTGTATTAAATCTATAGTCATTGAGTTGAATCGAGAATCGAGTATAAAAATTGGTCCGAGAATCGCAATCGAACGGAGAATCGAAATTGAATCGATCCGATAGCTTATGAATAGAAATCGAATCGATCCGGAACATCTGAATCGATATCCAGCCCAAGTGAAAACACCAAATTATACTTTATGTTGAGTAGGTCTTCTGATAAATATGACTCTTTAGATCTACAGTAATTAATTCTGTTTCCCAGCAATTATATACTGGTCCAAGTTATACAGAATATATAAAGAGTTTGGTTTCAAAACTAGTGGAACATGTTTATTATTATGTTACTGTCAGGATCCTGCCCGAATCTTGTTTTGTATTATATCTAGTCATGTTGGCAGGGTTCTGACAGTACAATGTTTTGTGTGGGAATGCGTGGTCTCAGTATTGTTTAGATTAGACCACGTATTTCCTGTGTCTCGTCACTTTTTACCTGCTCCCTTACTTGTTTTCACCTGTTCCCCTCCCGTGTTCTGTCCGTTTATCGTTCTGCTTTGTTCCTGTTGTGTTCCAAGTCTAGTTTATTGCTTTAGTGTTAGTTTAGTGTAGTACAGTTCTTTGTTAATGTTTATATTAGTATAGTCTAGTCCTGTCCGTGTTTGTTATATCTAGTTTTATGTTGGTCTTGCCCCATTGTGTGAGGATTTGCAGGAGAGATGAACCCAAAAGCACACGATGTCGGGGAAAACAGAAAACACTTTATTTTACAAACAAAAAACCCACGAGGGGGTGCACAACATGAAACATTAAACTGACAAATAACACTAAGACTTAGACTTGATAGCTAGGCTGAAAACCTACACGAAACACGAGAACACAACACAATGAACCTGCACAGAACTTAAGATACAATGACATTAAATAGAAAAAAACAAACAAGATAAGGAGCAGGAACAGGTGATGGGAGAAAACCAATGATTACTAATAAGCAGGAGAACGAGGAGGCGGGGTCACAAGACAAGACACCGGAGGCACATGCCACACAAAAAACAAGGCATGAACCTCCACATAAAGCCTGGGACTGCCAGAACTCTGCCACCATGACAAAATACAAATATAAACAAGACTTTATGGCAGAGCCCTGACACATTGTGGGTTTTTGTTTCCTGTTTTGTAATAAAGTCGTGTTTTTCTACCTGTGTCTGCGCTTGGGTTCGTTTCAAGCACTCATGACAGTTACCATGTTTTTAATGTGTTTTATTGTGCTACTAAGCTGTACTTTTTTTTAGTTATGAAGGCTTAAATCAAAACAAATCAACTGCAGTTTTAATTTATATTAATTGGAATGGACAATCAAAAATCAAGATTTTTGAAAAAAACCTGTAGTATCTGGATTTGGAACCAAACTCTTCGTAATATTCTATTTGTGACTGCCTTATGACAAAAAGTACTGCAGGGAAATACAAGTTTCAGATGCCTTTGTACACTGTCAAAAATGGTAAAATGGTCCATGGCTGTCACAATAGGGCAGTACCCTTTAAAGAGGTCCATTTAGGTACAGATAACTTTATGTTTACATTTGTTACCAGTAAGTACCTCTGAGGTAGAGGTCTTCTCAGGTCCAAAGAAATGTACCGACCAGAAATGAACTGAATCACTTTATACCCGAACCCGACGTGCATAAATATTTTTTTTATAAAGAAAAACCCGACCCGAGACAAACCAGAGAAAATTAGACCCGAGTCCGACCCGAACTAGTGGCAATTTTTTTAACCCAAATGTAAACGGGACTGACGTGTGTGCATTCTGCAGACCCACACGCAGATGTCAGACAGAAAGAAACTCCGATGGCCTCGCAACCAATTTGGCGAGCTGCTCGATTTGTTTTTATTTGTTATCTGTAGATGACACCAAGGTAACCGGCAAAATGTACATTTAAAATTGACTGATATGTCTGTCTCAATTAAAATTAACCTACCGCCAGCTACACAATGTCACAAGCGCTCTTGGCAAACAGATGAGAGGTTTGAAAAGTTGTAAAATGTTCAACTTCTGTTGCGAGCAACGGCCCTGACTCGACGTTGACATATCTACAATTCTGTTTGGCAATGAGAAAAGTTAATGCTTATTTGTGAATGTACCTTTAGGTTTGTGGTTGTCAATTAACTGGTATTTGCGCCATTATTTAATGCCTACAAAAAGAAAACGTCTCGGGTTACGTATGTAACCCTTGTTCCCTGAGAAGGGAACGAGACGCTGCGTCGCCATAGAGACGCTTTGGGAACGCCTTCAGGTGTGAGTGCGTCTGAATGTGTATATCAAATCCAACCAATGGTGGGGCGTGACGTCACCGGCGGGGTGACGCAGGAGCCGGAAAGCATAAAAGGCGACGTACAACCACGCCCACACTATCTGAAATATTGCCGAAGACGGCTTACAGGTACGCAGGAAGTATGGCAAAGGAGACGCAGCGTCTCGTTCCCTTCTCAGGGAACAAGGGTTACATACGTAACCCAAAACGTTCCCTTTCGAGGGAACTCGCGCTGCGTCGCCATAGAGATGCTTTGGGAACGCTATACCCAATCCGCCAGACTACGAGTGCCTGTCTGTGTGTAAAAAGCACAACTAAGACCTAAGCACCAAAGATCCAGGAGTAGGAGTGAGATCCAACTCATAAAACTGTACAAAAGTGAGCGGTGAGGACCAGCCTGCTGCATCACAGACATCCTGGACAGAGGCACCTGCCCACAGGGCTTTAGATGCTGCCATACCTCTAGTTGAATGCGCTCTGACGGTTAAAGGAGAGGGCCGTCCAGAGGCTTCATAAGCAAAAGAGATAGCCTCGACTATCCATTTACTCAAAGTTTGCTTTGTGGCCGGGAAACCTTTCCGGGCCGAACCAAAGCACAAAAATAACTGCTCTGCTTTCCTGAACTCCGCTGTTCTGAGCACATACATGTCCAGTTCTCGTACTGGACAGAGTAAATTAACCTTCTTTGGCTCGCGTCCTTAAATGGTGGAGGGCAGAACGCCTGCAAGACTATGGGGCATGGTATGTTGCTCAAAACCTTCGGAACGTAGCCCGATCTAGGGTATAGAAAAACCTTTACCATGCCAGGAGCGAACTCGAGACAGGTTGGCGAAACTGAGAGAGCCTCTAAATCTCCTACCCTCTTAAGGGAGGTAATAGCTAGGAGAAATATAGTTTCCAGAGTAAGAAACTTTCTGAAATTATATCAATGGCTCAAATGGTGCCCCTGATAAGTCCTCCAGGACCACAGACAGATCCCACGCAGGGATCCTAAAATGACTCGCAGGCCTCAGCCTCCGAGTGCCACACAGGAAACGCATGAATAGATGGTCTCTACTTAATGAGGGACCGACCACTAAGGTATGAAAGACAGATATAACTGCCACATAAGCCTTAATGGTCAAAGGAGGCAGCCCTGCTGCAAACTGCTCTTATAAAAACTCCAGAACTGTACCAAGGGGCAGTTAACTGGGTCATATAAGTGCTCTTGGCACCACATAATTAAAGTCTTTCTTCAAATGCGTATAATTTCCTGGTGGAGGGAGCTCTGGATAATAAAATAGTCTGCACAACCTCAGTTGAGAGACCCATTTCTATGAGTCTGTCCTCCTCAGAGGCCAGAACCAAAAACTCTAGGCAGGGGTAAAACACAGTGCCCCTTGCCTGAGACTACCGATCCCTCCAGATCGGCCCCTGAAATGGGGAGCCCTCTAGGAGGGAGACCAGGTTCGAAAACCACACTCGGGTTAGCCAACACGGGGCTACGAGCAACAGCTGCGCCTGTGCTGCTGGACCCTCTCCAGAACTCCCGGGAGCTGAGCAATTGGGGAAAAACACACAGGAGGCCCTCAGACCCTTCCTGTGTCATGGGAACCAGTCCGAGTGGGACTGGGTGAAAAAGAGAAAACCAAAAAGTACAATGTGAATTCTCCTGAATTGCAAACAGGTCAGCTTTCGCTTGGCCGAACCTGAGCCAAATTTGCTCCCCCACATGTGGGTGGAGTCTTCATTCCCAAAGCTCAACGCCTGCCGCAGCAGAACGTCTGCTCCATGTGGACTTACATAGATTTTGACCTTATGGTCTTCCATAGCCACTTCCCGGCCTTAGAGGGATGCATCCATCGTAAGCCTGATGTGACGACCTTGAGCCCCCGATATTGGCTTTCATGGGAAAGGAACCAGGGTTTCTTCCATAATACTAAGGCACAAAGCATCTGCGTGTGACCTTGATCATGAGAAACAGGTTGCCCCTCAGGGAACCCCATGGTTAAAAGGATGGATTCTTTACGAGCAGGAGACAACCGTGCCTGCAGTCATTGAAATCCATACCACGCCCAGAAAAGAGGTCCTCTGTGCTGGAGAAACATACTTTTCCTGGCGTTTATTTGATGGGACATTTTTGTCCCTTTTGGCTTTCCATAACTGATCACAGCTAGAAAGGGATGCGTCTGTCATTAATGTTTTGCGGCGACAGACCGCACCTAACCTGGGGCCTGTAAACAAATACCCAAAATTTTTTCCATATTCTTAGGGCACGAAGACATATGCGCGTAACCCTGAACATGTGAAAAAGCCAACACTGGCCTTTTTTGAGAAAGGAACCATAGTTTCTGCCATAATACTAAGGCACAAAGCATTCGCGTGTGACCTTGATTATGCAAAACCGGGTTGCCCCTCAGGGAACCCCATGGTTAAAGGATGGATTCTATACAAGCAGGAGACAACCGTGCCTGCAGTCGTTGAAATCCACACTACGCCCAGAAAAGAGGTCCTCTGTACTGGAGAAGCACAATTTTCCTGGCATTTAGCTGATTGGATATTTTTGTCCTTTTGGCTTTCCATAGCCGATCCTCAGCTTAACAGAAATGCATCTGTCATTAATGTCATGCGACAACAGTCTGCACCTCACTCCGGGCCTTAGACAGAAACCCAGCATTTTTCCATATTCTTAGGGCACGAAGACATGCGCGCGTAACCCTGAACATGGTAAAACGGCCAACACTGGCCGAAAGGAACCATTGTTTCTTCCATAATACTAAGGCACAAAGCATCTGCGTGTGACCTTGATCATGAGAAACGGGTTGCCCCTCAAGGAACCCCATGGTTAAAGAATGGATTCTACATGAGCAGGGGACAACAGTGCCTGCTATCGTAGAAATCCATACTACACCCAGAAAAGAGGTCCTCTGTACTGGAGAAGCACACTTTCCCTGGCGTTTTAGCTGATTGGACATTTTTGTCCTATTGGCCTTCCATAGCTGATCCGCAGCTTAAGAGATATGCATCTGTCATTAATGTCATGCAGCGACAGACCACACCTTACCTCGGGCTTTGAGACAGAAACCCGAAATCTTTACATATTCTAGAGTACGAAGACATGTGCGCGTAACCCTGAACAGGCAAAAAGGGTTGCCCCTCGAGGAAAAACCCTGATTTTAAAACCATCACTTGGTGTGCGATTGACCTAGCTTCAACTCATTCACTTATGTGAAAAATGGACATGACACGAGCAGGAGACATCTGTGCCTGCATCATCGTAGAGTTCCATAATATCCCCAAAAAGTGATCACCTGTGTTGGGACTAACATACTTTTCTTGGTGTTCAGTCTCAACGCTAGGTATCTAGATGTGCAAACACAACATCTCGATGCTGTGCTGCCATCTGTGCTGACTGTGCTAATATTAGCCAATCATCAATATAAATAGTATGCAAATCCCCTAAAAGATGGAATGACGCCAGGACAGCATTTACACATTTTGTAAATGTGTGAAGGGATAGATCTAGGCCGAAGGGAAGGCTGATATTGGTATGCCATGCCCCAAAGGCAAACCTGAGATTCTGTGAGCAGGAAAAATCCATTAACAAAAACCAGTCCTCAGATCTGATTTGAGATAAATGTGAGTGACTGTCAACATCATGAACCATAATTTTGTGACAGTTTCGTGTAGCCTTTGAATAAAAGGAACTCCAATTCCTGCTCTAAAATTAGGCATAGCCTAATTTTCTGTGCATAACACCCATTGAGATATGTTTGGAATGTTTTTCCATGCTATTATATTTTTTACCAAGGGAACCTGATTTACTGTGCTCTGTACTACAAGAGGCAGTGTTCACAGTTAATACAGGAGGGTACTGAGAAGTTTGGGGACCCGTAAAAGGCGGATACAACCCACACTCCCCAGGAGGGCATACCCTGATAGGGCTTTATATATATATTTGACAATGTTGGAGGCTTTAGGGATGAAGCCACTCAGAGCCGGCGCCAGACCATAACTAACAGGGGGGCACTCGGCTTCCAACGGGGGGCACGCAATAGCAACAATAACTTGCAGAAACAAGACATTAAAACAACAAATACAGC
Source organism: Paramisgurnus dabryanus (assembly GCF_030506205.2). NCBI lineage: Eukaryota > Metazoa > Chordata > Actinopteri > Cypriniformes > Cobitidae > Paramisgurnus > Paramisgurnus dabryanus. The sequence goes on along the minus strand of NC_133338.1, from coordinate 15,886,552 downwards.
AAGCACACACTCATACAACTGGTACAGACTGTCAGTTCATTTCCCGTATAAAGTGCAAAAGACCACAAACTATGCGCAAAACTACTGAACTTCGACCGCGGCGTGAGCGCAAGCTGAGCTCCGCTGCGCTCGCGCTACTCGACGCAACAACAAACCGCCCTCGCGCGGCGCAAGCCATTGAAATGAATGGGCACAGTGCACACCACGTCCTAGCTTTAAAAAAGCCGCTTTACCATAATCACGTCGTAATGCTGTTAACGGTCTATAGCCACACTTCACATTTAAGCTTACGTAATTTAAAACAACGCTAACTTACCTTTAAAATAGCTGAAGACGGCGTGTACGAACATAAACTTCCTTAAAACAGTGTCCTGTTAGTAGGTCCTGGAGATTTGTAAATTCCACCTCAACCTCTAATCTCTGAGTTTGAGCCAGTCTGTGTTTACATGAAGTCAGATGAAGCAGGCGGTGCTGATTCGTTCTAAATGTTCTAATATTCATATTTTACACGATCCATAAAATGCCGCGAAAAAACACGTTGCTAGTATCAAGTCACAAATATGCTAAAGACTTAAGACGGGTGAGACGCGGCAATACATCCAATCAGAGAAACTGGTCTATTTTAATTAAAGAAAACATATATCAACTATATTTTCCTCATTTGATTACATTACAAGTCATGAAACATTCAATGTTTAATTTATTTTAATTATTCTTGATATATATTAAATTAATAAAAACTTTGTAGGGGGGGCACAACAACCTGTTCGGGGGGGCACTGCCCGCGAATGCCCCCCCATGACGCCGGCCCTGAAGCCACTCATGGCAACATAAAAACATCCTCTAAATATAGCCTATTATGTTTAAAAGCTAGCTGAAGTGCTTGTGTAAACATGGTCAGATGGTCTTTTCCATGACTTGCATAATAATGGAGATCAGGAAAGAAAGAAAGCCTCTGGTGTTGAGATTGCACTCATTTTGTAAGAAAACCCTCATCTAATTTGCTGGATGATATAGTTTCTTTTTTTTATATATATATATTTATTTATATATATATATATATATGCTGGTTCATACATATTAAAACTAGCAGTTACGAGAAACAACCTCGATAAACTTTTCATTTAATAGCAAGACACGCGAACATCGTCTGACACAGTCAAACAGTAAAGCACGGGCTACCGATCGGGGCGGGAGAAACCGACATGCGGGCTCCCGAATCCCTCCCGATAGCAATGATAAGTGCACACCGCCTTAGCGGACGCGGATTTGAACCGGTCGGTGAAGAGAAGGGCTGTGTTTACAACATTTATCTCCTCAGAGGTAAAACATTGCATAGAGCTCCCGTTCGGGTTGGAAGTGACCGCAATGTGTGCTTCCAAACCCTCCCGAGGCAGAGCTTTCACGGTCAAAGTACACTAACGTTACACCACCTCAGTGGACGCAGGACTTAAGCCGCGAGAAACTCGATCATTGTCTTGACTCATCAAAACAACGACACACAGCCCGAGTGGTGTGTGGCTGAGTTTAAGCATTTTGGAAGGGCTCTGGCAGCTTAACGTGTGGACGCTCTTCCGGCCATTCGGATTAAACTTCGACACATGCAGCTCGTATACTGAGCTTGATTAAATCATTACATTGCGGAGGGAGGATAGCTATGAGTCCTCACCACCCTGTACTCGAATACATCAACCCCCTCGGGGGAAGATTATACGAGATCACGTCCCTCTCAATGAGGGGAAGTGACTGCAGTGCAGGCTTCCACACCCAGAGGAGGAACAACGGAGCATTTTGAAAGGTAAGTTATCATAATGAACACACGTCACACCGCTCCCTCAAGAGCGGCGTGAGCGTGCTAAGCTCCTAAACTTTCTGATTTCTTATTTTCCTTCATTATCAGCCACACAGTTAAACTATTCAGTCACACAGTTTTTAAGCTATTCAGACACTCTTTGACACACACACACAGATAGCCGTCTGAGGCAATAGAGATAGTGTGGGCGTGGTTGTACGTCGCCTTTTATGCTTTCCGGCTCCTGCGTCACCCCGCCGGTGACGTCACGCCCCACCATTGGTTGGATTTGATATACACATTCAGACGCACTCACACCTGAAGGCGTTCCCAAAGCGTCTCTATGGCGACGCAGCGCGAGTTCCCTCGAAAGGGAACCATAAACATATGCTAATTTGCTAAAATAAAAAAATAAAATATTTGCACTTGTGTTCTTTAACATGCCCCGTCTTAGTAAATCACCTGCAGGAATTTCTACTCCCATCAGTCCTTTTTTAAAATTGCGTTTTCACACGCTAGTTTGCCCTGTTTTGTAAATCTGTCCCTTAAAGTGATAGTTCAACCAAAAATTAAAATTACTCTATTATTTATTCACCCTCAAGCCATCCATGTAACATTTTCCATCCCTTTTCATACAAACACATGTTAGATGTTTTTAAAATGTCCTAGCTCTTCCAATCTTTTTAACATATAAAAATTAGTCCAGCCCCTTTAAGTCCAAAAAGTAATTCACACGGCTCCAAGTAAATCATGGGGTAATTTTCATTTTTGGCCAAGCTATTCCTTTAATTAATGTATTATACAATATTTTATAATTGACATCGGTTGCCTAGGCATCACAGTTCTGGATAGCTGCTATAGGGCTTTGGATTGTGCATGCTCTTGTGGTGCAATATGAGCTTTAGTTACACAGCTTTTTACATCAGGTGATCAATAGTATATGTGAGCCTATCTAAAAAAAAAACATGTATTTTTTGGGAATTTACTGTCTACATAATGTAAACAACATACTGTGAATATATAACCTTTATGTCTTTACAGAGTAATGGCAAAAGATTGAAATAAAAGTGAAATCAGATCACAAGACTTTATATTGGATTTCGCATACAGGGTCACACAATATAAAACAAAACAAAAAACAGTATAGATAAAATGCAGTATGTTCCTGGTGTTCCTTGAGCATATCAACAAAACCTTTTTTACAAAATAAATTTGAATGAATGGGCATATTACTGTAAGCAATACATTCTATGGATTATAAAGGGATCATCCAGCCAAATATTAATATTCCCCCATGATTTTATCACCCCCAAGCAATCCTTTACAGAGGTAATCGGTGTTGCCAAGTCCGCTTATTATAGGCGACTTTGGGCTTGTTTTTCTGTAAAGTCGCTAACAACTTTTGGTAGTTGCGGGTCATGTTTTTTTGGGCTTGTTTCTAAAGTGTAGTTGCTTATTTGGACTTGATCCCAGCTCCAAAAAAAGTTGTCAATCAGATATTTTCTATATGTTATTTAAAGGTGACATGGAATGATTGAATGGGGTATTTATCCTTGTTCTGTGATGTGACATGTAATGCCTTAGATTACAGGGGTGTCAAACATACAGCCCACAAAGGTGTCCAATCCACAAAGGTGTCCAATCCGGCCCGCATGATGATTTATACAGTTTTATTAAATATGAAATACATATTTTAAAAACCCTTTCAGGCGGGTGTCTAGTTCCTCTTTAATATGAGAGACTTGCAGAAAGCAGCAAAACACGGAACATAGACTAAACACGGTGCCCAAAAATCTTGCTGTTTTATTGTTACTGCTCCGCTAAAGATCCACTGATTCCGGTATTCCACTTCGTGTTTTCCCGCCCGCTCCGCAGCGTCACTGTGTCCACTCTCTGCCTGGAGAGTGAAGACGACAGTTTCCGAAGTTTATTGCATTAACAGGTAGATTCATTACATTAAATCAGTTTTTAAACAACAGAATTAGTAATTTGGAAGATTGTTTATGTATTTCTTCCGGTAATGATTTGGTGTTGGTGTTTTAAAAGTGCTAACAACTTAACAAGCAAACAACAACAGAATAGCCTCATTCTTAGTATTAACGTAACAATACTTGTCTAATCGATGTAATCTTCCCGATCAGATCTAAATTAATATAAACACAAAATTTGCTGTTGATGGCACACTTTGTAAACAAAAAATACAAAAAACACCAATGCCTTCACAAAATAGTGACAGAGAACGGAAAGAGGTAAATCATATTGAATATTTAGCAGATTGTCACACTTTAATTCTTGTTATTATATTTCCCATTATAACCACATGCTAGTAATATAACACATCATATTTATAATACTTTATTTAAACCATAATAATAGTACCACCCCCCTTAGTGCCCTTTTTGGTTTGGGCCACTGCCCCATCTAGCATTTTCATTTTCTAAATAAATTACAAATATATTCTAAAGAAAATTGAATGGTTTATAAATAATTTTGGCATTACGGAATAATGCAAAAGAAGTTCAATTAGGCTTTTCAACCTAAGGTCAGTGGATTTTGTACAGATGTAAATTTGGGTGTATAATATGTACAGTATGAGTGTGACCTTATGAAATGTAGTTTTCACAGAGCTGTGTGTTTCTCTAGTTTTCTTGCTGAACAAACTAATTAATTGGTTTGTTTAGTTAATATTAACACAATTATCCGGCCCTCACATCATGGCGTTATTTACCAACTGGCCCGCAGCCTAAAATGAGTTTGACACCCCTGCCTTAGAAGCTTCCTAAAAACCTCTCTCAGATAGCTCTATTAGCAGAGCTGCCAACTTCTGAGTTCAGCTTGGAGTGAGATTTTTTTTTGGATGGGGGGGTTGTGGTAATAATTTTTTTATAAGTCCTAACCATTTGCCAATTGATAATAGTGTGGATTTTAGCTATTTCTGTGTTAAATAGTTGGAAAAGACTGCGTTAAAGCAGACATATCATGCTTTTAAGTCTGTCCTTTTTATATATAAATCATCTATTTGAGGTCTATATAAAGCGAAACTCCAATGCTTGGTTGTGAATTCCTCATTAATATAGCTCCACAGGCCCCCTTTTTACCCCTTTTCTGATGTGCATCTGAGAGCAACTCATTTTGGTACTGTCTTTTTAAATGCACATCATACCCTGCCCCCTCTCCAGGTTGCAGAGGTGACACTCCGTTAAACTCCACCCCGTTCGGCCATTTTTGTAATTTTATAGCAGAGATACTATTATCTAGCGGCACAGAAACTTTTTATTCACTCGTTATTCACAAAATGTCAACAACGGAAGACTTGTCCATCCAGCCGTACATGTTCGAGCCAGACTCGGAAACAGAGCGAGATGAAAAAGAAGACGACGAACCTGCAGAACAACGTCTTCATATGGAGGTATCGCAATGGTGTGAGGCTGCAGCCTCCGGAGGTCGCATTTCTTGGCTGCATACGTCATCAAGACAGTCTTATTTCAGAATATTAAAAATTATAAAGTTGACTATTATTCTTAGTTAATTGTAAGTTGTAATATGCTCATGACTTGCAAATTTAATGCTCAGTTACGAGAGCGTAAGAAATGTACCCATATCTGTGGGTAAAGTCATTTTTGTGTGCCCAAAGCACTTCAAGGATAACTAATTCACCAATCTCCACCAGTATAAAGAAGGATACACAATGAGGCTTATGGACATGGGGGGGCATAGAAAATTAGCTTATTTGGGGCTTGTTTTTACAGGCCTGGTCGCTTATTTGTCTTGCGAGATCTGGCAACACTGGAGGTAATCCACAAGGCGCTCCAATGGTCAATAAAGATCTTCTGCGGGTAATTGACTTGTAAGAAATATTTCAAACTTTGTAAACTGTAATAACTAGCTTCCGGTAAGGATGCCACCTTAGACTCAGAAAGAGTTTTAGCGTATTGAGCATTGGTTGCCATGGGTACGTTGTGCAGTGACTCTCGTCCAAGATGGCGTCTTTACCGGAAGCAAGTTACTATAGTCTATACAGTTTAAAATAAGGATATTTTTGTACAAAATCGCATTGATTACCTCAAAAAAACATTTAACCCTTAGAACTGCGTGGATTACCTCTGCAAAGGATGGATGCGCTTTTTTTGGTCTTCAAAGTCAGAAGTTGTTCCCTGATCCCGTTATCCCCAGTTTTCTACCGTTATAAGCTTGGAAGAGCAAAGACATTTACTAAAATAACTCTGAATGTGTTAGTCTGAAAGATGATGGACATATGTATCTTGTATTGCTGAGGGTCAGTAAATCATGGTAGAGTTCTCAACAGACCTGAAAATTACAACCCGACCAGTGGCTTTTAAAGCCCGGCACCAAATGTTACCAGACACATCAATATGAAATCTGCCCGGACCTGGCCCGCAACCTGACGCCGCTGCCCCCCCCTCTTTTTATTTCTACTCATACACGTATTATCATGACCAGCAGACGGGAATTCAAATCAACCTTTAATGTTCACGCCTTTTAACAATACAAACATCTGAAACAATTATCTTTAAATATATAAATATGATATATAAATATGCCTTAAATAAAAATCACACAATAATAAATAAAAAGAAGTCAAACATGTACCCAGCCAGCAGCTACCCCTCCTGTAGTAGCGACAGTGAATTCACCTGCGGCAAGTTTACTTTTCTCCAACTCCATCTTCTACTCCAGGGCGAAAGGCGTGCATGCAGCAGTGTCAGGTCTTCCCCCACCCCTCTTCATGATGCACGTTGCACGAAGCAGCCAGACTTTCATTACGATAAACAGCAGCAATGATTAATAAAAACAAATTTTTCCAATGAGCGGAAAAGATTAACCCCGAGGTCTGACTTGAGTCATTTGCTTATATTTTTGACCCAAACCCCCGACTTGACCTGTTGAGAACTCTAAATCATGGGGTAATTCTGATATTTGGCTGGAGTATCGCTTTAATAATTTTAGCACTATAACAAGCTAAATGTTTTGTGTGTGAATACCAACCAGATTTGATGTGAGACTCACGTCCTCCACTACTTCATAAATACAAATTCCAATTATAGAACTGTCTGACCATATCTGTAATGTAAATTAGATATAGTTAGTGTATAGCAGAATATTTTCGTACCAAGTGTAAAATTGTTAGATAAAATATGAAGTACAGAGTTAATGTTTCATCACAGAGTCCTACTGAAATGTAAACAAAACTGTAAAGGTTCCCATCCTGTGATGGCCGTAGCCAGGGTTTGAAAATGATCCAGGTCCAGGGTGGGGTGTTAAGAGTTAAAGTGCCCACCCTGCTGAAAAAAACAGCATCAAACCAGCATGGACCAGCATGGGAATTATGCTGGTCTATGCTGGTTTAGCTGGTGGTCACCAGCATACCAGCACCAAAACACAACATATGCTGGTATGACCAGCATGTAAAGCTGGTGCTACTGCTGGTTTAGCTGGTGCTAATGCTGGTTTAGCTGGTGCTAATGCTGGTGCTGATGCTGGTTTAGCTGGTGTTCACTAGCAAACCAGCACCAAAACACAACATATGCTGGTCTTGCTGGTATGCTGGTTTTTTCAGCAGGGCATATTGTGAAAAACTCACTTTTTCTGGGTTTTGTGGTGTTATTTTGTGTCTCTGGTGCTTCCACACGCATACAAACTTGGAAAAAAATCCATCCATGCTGTTTTGAGTGAGAACCAGGTTTCTGAATGTCCTCTGCCTTGAGTCTCAGATTGCACGGTTTCAAACTCAGCTCCGTTGTGACGTAACTAGCCTTGTTGTCATATTCCATTTAAATTTCCCGCCCACCACCCCACTCGCAGGTCTCCACCCACCAGGAAACTAGAGAGCAAAGAGCAGTCACTTCGCTGATATCCTCTACTGTTATCATGGCTCACGGAAATAACAGCGCTATTTGGATATTATGGATTATACTTTGTTTAAAAACAAAGTTTTAACGCGTGTTTATTGGAAACTATAGTGTAATCTCATATACAGTTTGTTACGACGTAAATAGTCCTCAGATTGTAGGCGATATTATTTTCTATTTCAAGACGTTCATGCGGAATCGGATGTAAACAAAAGACTATATATCTATATTTCACAGATTATACGCATTTGTGGACAAAAATTGTCATTGGATGTATTTTATTGGACTTTCATGGATTACTCACACATCTGAAACAGACTGGATTCGATTCGCGATCGTTATATCAACACAAAAGTTTATTATATACACAAAAGTCACGTTTATATTTTGCATGTTGTCATCTGGACTTCTGTCACAAAATACTACATTTATGATGCTAGAGCATCTGGATCTCAAAACAGAGACCATACACTGATGCTAAACCTATAAGGTTTATACCTTTTAAAAGATGTATAGTAATGTTAATATATTATTAATATTTGTAGACAATAGGCTATATAGATATTGTTAGCATAGTAAACTGACATCATCCCACCCACGAATTGGCACACGTCGAGTGGGTGAACTTGTGTGTGTGCATGTGTTTTAGCAGTCATTTGCAATTGAGAACGACAAGGTGGCTAACCGCTATGATAGTTAGTTTGCAGCGTGGTTTCTCCTGCAAAGCCAGTGACCAGTTACCGTAGTTTTCGAAAGTTAAAAGAAATATTTAACTACTTTAGTTTACAATTCTACATGAACTTACTAAGTAATATTGTTTTGCCAAACTAACCAGCCTTACCGACCCGGTTTTTCCGACAAGGCTAACATACCCCCAAGTCTCTTAACACTTTCCCAAGACGGCGGACCTCCCGCTAGCTTCTAGCAATTAGCATGCTGTCCACAAGCAGTATACATCCCCCACTGTGTATTAATTTCTGTAATTTGCGAAAATAATTGCGTTTGAAAATGTTTTATAGGGGGAATATGTTAGCATTGTCCAGGGAAAGCGAGTGTATTGTTGAGACTGCTACATCACAATTTACTCTGGAATCATTATGTGTCATGAGTTTCTTGTCATGGAGTGTACTTATTAGTGATACTTTTATGCTTGATTTATCTGTTGGCAATACATAAACCGTTAATAATAATATATATAAAACTAATAATACAGTCTGTACTGCTCGTGATACCATTGCGCATGCGCACATGACGCTAGTAGTGGGGCGTGGCCAAAGGAGCAGCAGCTCATAAATATGTAATGACCACCTCAAAACTAGACCTGTTCGAGTCGTGACTCACTCGGATCTTTAACCCAGATCTTTAAATTAACTCACGAGTCGCGAGTCTCTAGTGTCATTAACCTGGATCAGTTGAGTCCTACTACAATTCAATGTAAAACCATAAACAGCGCCACCACACACACAAACCTCTTTCAACATTATTGATGAGACTTCACTCGCACTACAGATCCACTCGTAACCGGCTGATCTGCATGAGAACTGACCCGAGATTCTCACTCAGAGCCGGAAACATTGCAAACTCGAGAGACCTGCGGATCCGCGTGAGCCGCAAATTGACCCGAGATTCTCACTCAGAGCCGGAAACATTGCAAACTCGAGAGACCTGTGGATCCGCGTGAGCCGCGAACTGACCCGAGATTCTCACTCAGAGCCGGAAAAAATGCGGACTCGAGAGACATGTGAATCTGCTCTGACTGGAGAGTCTCTCAACTCGTAACCGGCTGATCCGTAACCGACTGATCCGTAAACAGCTGATCCGCCGGCTGATCCGTAACCGGCTGATCTGCGCGAACTGTCTATCATTCTCCGGCTCTGGGGGCTACATAAGCAGGACAGTTTTTTTCTATATTTTCTCTATATTATTATGCTATTGTTATTAGGCTTCTTTTTTAAATGGTCGACCATACACACCAAACCTAAAACCTATAAGCATGTTATTTCAGAAGTGAAAGGCTTTTGTTATGGATTTGCTTTTGAGGAGACTTCAGTTGCTCTATAGATCCACTGTAGAGCGAGTCTCATGTCCATGGTCTGCGAGTCTGCAATGTTTCCGGCTCTGAGAATCTCGAGTCGCGTGGATCAGCTGGTTACAACTGGGTCTGTACTGAGTTTCCTTGGCAGTTTAGCAATACTGACTCAAGTGACTCACACAACCCGGATCACTTTAGTGATCACTTTTTTTCCTTAAAAGGAATCGAGTTTGGCCTACTCAAAACGGCACAATCTGAAATGCACTGAAACAGAGGCTACTAGAGATGGGTAACAATCTTTTCCTACAAGCTATTTCGAGCAAACAACTTTTGAAACATGCTTTATGGAACTCTTACACCTATTTAACTTGTGGAAAAGCAGTCATAAGATGGGCACTTTAAACAAATGTTATGCCGTGTGAAAAAAGTGCACTAAAATACACTTTTTCAAAATATACTTAGTAAATGTACTATTTTCGCACATTAATTCTGTACCTTTAGCAATATACCATATTTGTCTTTAGTATTTCTTAAGATCAACTTAAGAACATTTAAGTGTACTGTACACAACTGTGTTATTTTGACACCATTTATTTTAATACATTTAATCTATTTAACTCTTTTCCCACCGGCATTTTAAAAAAAAATGGCCAGCCAGTGGCAGCATTTTTAGAAATTTTCACAAAAGTTTGTGTTCTATAAGTTGGGTAAGAGTGCCAATTCTTGTGCTTGTTGATAATAGCGGAATATGGATTGTCCTAAAAACTCTTCATTGGCAGAGAAGAGCTTTCTCTTAATAGATGAGATGTCAATGGTGGGGAAAGAGTTAAGCATTACTGGAATTAAGTATTCTTTTTCAGGGGCACTGAAGTACTACTAAAGTAGAATTTTACTTTCAATAAGTATATTTGAAGCATTACTTTACAACTTTATATAACTCTTAAATGTACTTGCTAGTGTAGAGAACAGCGTACAACAAAGCATCCTAGACCTGGCTCGGGCCTTGCTATGAGACTGAAACAGAGCATCCAACTTCTGAGTCTCCCTCTGAGAGAGACAATAAAAGATCACTAAAAAACCAAAAAAGTTTCTGAATATCTCCTTGAAATTTTACAGCTTTTCGTTCTGAGATTGACTGAACCATATCGACCACAAGTTCTGAGTTACTGAGTTACCACATTCCAAGCTTCATGTCCAGAAAGGCAATAACCCACGTCTGCAACCAAGTGAAGCTCAGATAAGCAAACCTTCACTTCAAGGTACCTTCATCTGCATGTTTCAGATTGTTAAGGACCTTCTGCAATAGCTACAGGGCCGCATCTGCGTGTTCCAGATCACTAGGATCCCCTCTGTGCTTCAGGAGACCAGCATTTCACAGCATTTGTGTTCAAGGCTGTTAAACTAAACCTGACTCTTTCCCATTTTCAACACAGAAAAGCCTGATCTGTGGCAGATGTGCCACCACCGGACCGCTCATTCAACCGCACAGAAGGTAAATATCACAAAACCAAACCTCTTTCCTGAAACCTTGACATTGGTGGCACATTGGAGATGTTTCTCAATATTGCATAACTCATTTTTGATTGTTTAACAGATAATTCTTTAATTATTTGTGTTATGAGAAATAAGATTGTCACTTGAAACATTCTGCCGTAAATTCAACTCAACTTATTTTCAATTCTTTGCAAATCTTTTTCTATGCTTTAGTATTTGAGTATCATTTAGGAGTGTTTTTAGTTATTATTGTTTATTATTTGATACTCCTTGTGTTGATAATATAGTTCTACAAAATAAAGGGTTCTACAAGCTGGTCAGAATCTCACAAAATCCTTCAGATAAATTAGATGACAAACTCAATTGACATATATTCTTATTTGATGACTGATCTATTTAGATCATTCTTATTGTTAAAGTGAAGTTATTAAGCTGGTGCTAAGGAAGTAGTTAAAGGATGGAGGGGTCATCTGAAACACACTTAATTAGTTATCTAGCTCTTTAGGTCATGAATCAGTGTATCATGTTTACAGGCTTGGACACTGGTAAAGGACTCAGGCGCACTATACATTGGGACACTTAATGACTATTGTCCATTGATGTGACTATTAAAGCACACTGTGAAACAGTGATGGGAGAAACTAAGCTTTCTGAAGCTTTGAAATCATTAAATGCCAATTAAATGTAGTGTTATTGGGATGTATCAGGTGTTAATTTTTAATAAAGTTTATCATTTAGATCCTAGTGAAATAATATCTGACAACAAATGCAATGAGTTTGCAACCTTTTTCTTTAAGAAGATCAGTAATATCAGAATGGCAATTACAACCTCAGAAATAACAACAACCTCAGAAATAAGCCATTCTCTTGGAATTTGACATAATTGATTATAAAACTGTAAAGAATTTGAATGTTCACTTAGGTCTTAAACTCTACGAATACTTTTATTTCTGATCCAACGTGCAGCTAACATACATGCAAGCAGTAAACATGAGAGACTTCCGTGTGCGTTCTACGTCAACCCCCATAACGTGCATACGTCAGTAGAGATGTAGCAGAATGCCCTTAAAGGTATATGAGCACATTATGTGACATCTCCCCTTTTAAGTTTCCCTTTTCTGAGGACAAACAGTAATGCAAAACAAATCCTAACTGTTCCTATAACCAAACATTCAAAAGGTATAGCTTTTAGGTATAGGTTTGATTAAACAGTAAGTCACTTGTTTCTGTTGACTTAACTCATCAGACATAACACTACGCATCATATTAACAACATTAGAACATCAGCTCTCTTCACAGGATCCTTGAAAATTTTCCTTAATGTCCCTCTAGTCCACCCCACAGTCCCTGGCTAAACATATAAACACAATAGCCACATTTTCACAGTGAACCTGTGGTATATATATATTTTTATAAATTCAACCTTTCGACAGGTTTACTTAGTCTACCAGACCGGGTATGGAACAGTCCAGTCTGGGTTTCTGGCGTTTTGATACTGAGGTTTGGTGATGTAGTATCAGGTGAGACCACAAGGTCGGGCTGCTGTATTGTAGCTTCCCGCTGTAGTCCATCTGAGGCTAGAGGGAGTGTGGTCTCAGCCGCTGAAGAAACATGCTGCAAGTGACGCTGGTTGCATCTCAGGGTTGCTCCCTGGGGTGTTTCAATGACAAGGGAGCGTGGTGTGACGCTGTCTCCTGAGACAACGGCAGGTGTTTTCCAGGCTTTCTGATGGTCCAGCTTCATGAGGACAGGATCAGCAGGCTTTAAAGGCAGCAAAGGCCTAGTTCCGTGGCACTGATTAAAGTAGAATGCTTGTTTTCCCTTTTCCAAAGCGTCCTTACGTCTGACAGTTTCCAGATCAGGCCATTGGGGTTTTAAATTTACCTCCAATGCTGGGAGGGTTGTTTTTATCTTTTGACCCATGAGTAACTCTGCCGGGCTCACCCCTGTGGAGGTGCAAGGCGTTGACCGAAAGCACATGAGGGCGAGCAGAGGGTCTTTCTGCTTCAAAATTCTTTTAGCAGTTTGAACACCTCTCTCTGCATGTCCATTCCATTGAGGGTTGTGTGGACTTGAGGTGATGTGTGTGAAGTCGAACTCTTTTGCAAAGTCTTTAAATTCCTGGCATGAAAATTGGGGCCCATTGTCGGACACGACCTCATCTGGACAACCAAATCTAGCAAACACGGCCTTTAATTTCAAGATTATCTGTGAAGCAGTGGTTGTTCGCAGGTGAAATATTTCCAGGAACCGGGAAAAGTAGTCTGACACAACAAGGTAAGTGTGTTTGTTATGATCGCACAGGTCCATTGCGAGTCTCTTCCAAGGCTGGTCCGGTAGAGGGGTAGAGATGAGAGGTTCTTTCCGCTGGCTGGGTTTTATCTCACGGCATACCTGACATGATTGGACTTTTTGTTGAATTTCTGATGAAATGCTGGGCCACCATACCGACGCATGGGCTCGCTCTCTACACTTAGTCAAACCCTGGTGCCCGTCATGTATTCGGTTCAGGATGTCTGTTCTTACCACATCTGGAATCACCATACGGCTGCCTCTGATGATAATTCCATCGCATTCAGATAATTCAGCTTTCATGGGAAAAAACTGTGAAACTGTGAACTCTGATTGCTGCTGGTACTTGGCCTATGTACTCTGGCCACCCTGACTTTATGTACTGCAACACCAATTGTAGGTTACAGTCGGCTGCTGTAGCTGCCTTTATGGCCTCAAGTCTATGTGGAGTTGTAGGCATGGTGTCCACGACGGCTGCTATGTAGCACGCTACATCTGAATGAGTGTCAGTCTCTTGTTCCAGACACTGTAGTGGACTCCGTGAGAGTGTGTCGGCTACTGTTAGGGTCTTTCCTGGTGCATATTCAGCCATTGGTTTAAATCTCATAAGTCTCATGAGTAGTCTTTGGCACCGTATTGGCACGTTATCCAGGTCTTTCTGATTCATGAGTGGCACCAGGTTTCCATTACCCTTCATGTAGCTGCAGCAATACCCCACCAATGCCATAACTACTGGTGTCAGCTGAGACCGCCGTGGGGCGATTCACATGGTAGAACTTCAGAACTGGAGAAGTGGACAGGATGTCTTTGATCCGCTGGAATGCCTCCTGCTGAGGGTGGTCCCACGTCCATACTGACTTGGACCTTAACAGATCGTATAGAGGCTGACCCACCGTTGACAGATTGGGAATGTATTTCCCTAAGTAATTAAACATGCCTAGAATATGCTTTAAGTCATGCACATTCTGTGGTGGTGGTAGCTCGTGGATTGCCTTGACTTTGTCAGGGTCAGGTCTCACACCTGATTTGTCAATGACTTGTCCCAAAAAGTGAAGCTTATTTTGTCTGAACTTAAATTTTTCTTTGTTCAGCTTCCGACCGGCTGACTCTATTCTCTCCAACACCATGCTGAGACGCTTGTCGTGCTGCTCTGGAGTATCTCCATATACCAAAATGTCGTCCATAAAGATAGCCACGCCTTCCAGGCCGTTGAGGGTCTCAGTCATTTTCCGTTGGAATATTTCAGGGGCGTTAGTAATTCCAAATGGGAGACGTTTGAAGGTGAATCTCCCAAAGGGTGTTATAAAGGTGGTCAGCTTGGTGCTTTCAGGGTGTAGAGGTATTTGCCAAAACCCGGAGGCGGAATCCAGTGATGTAAACATGGTCGCGCCACTGAGTTTAGCTGTAATTTCTTCAGCAGTTGGAAGGATGCGCACCTTCCCATTTTTCCTTGGAACTGGCACCATAGGCGCACACCAGTCAGTGGGCTCGGTCACAGGCTCAATCACCTCATTTTCCTCCATGCGTTGTAATTCCTCTTTCACTTTTTGCAGAAGAGGCAACGGGACGCGACGATCAGTGTGCACTGCGTATGGCTCAGCATCACCTCTCAACAGGATTTTAACAGGTTCGGTTTTGAGTGTTCCGTGCTCACCGAATGTTTTGTGGACTTCATGAACACGTTTCACCAGCAGATTATTTGCATTTTGGCCGCTGATGACATACACTGGAAATGTATATGGCTTTTTTATACTTAGTGTTGGCTTGAAACATTCCTAAACAGTCCAACTGACCCCCTGGGCTGCACAGTGTAACATTTGAGGGCTTCAATTCCTTCTCTGGAATTAGTTTGGTAAAAGTCTCTTCACCCATTATGTTTGTGTCTGCACCCGTGTCAATTTTAAATTTCACCTGTGTTGTTCCAATTCCAAGCTCTATCCTCCATTGTTCATCAATTTTGTTTGTATTTGTGACTGCACCCAGGAAGTATGGTGTTTGTGAAACCGTCTCTGTCTCTGTCACTTCTCTGACTGATTTGCTGTAACATTTCTTTTCCTAGTGACCCACCTTTTTACATTTGTTGCATGTAGAGTTCAAGGCTGGGCACCTTTCCGGTTCTATGTGTCTCAATATTCCACATTTTCCGCATTTTGGGTCTCTATAATCACTTTCTCTCTTTTTAGGTTTCCACTTGGGCTTTCCTTTGCCTAGTCCTCTTCCGCGGATTTCCTGTACCGCTGCACGTGACTCACCCTGCAGGTGAACTTGGACTGCGACCTCCTCAGACTGGCGAACAGTTGTAATGGTTTGGGTAAGTGTTAGATCAGCCATTAGTTGCAATCTACGTGACAGGTCTTTGTCTAAAATGCCCACAACAATACGGTCACGGATGTGTTCTTCTCTATTGACACCAAAGTGACAATGTTTTGATAACTCGTTCAGGGCTCTGATACATATTTCAGCTTTCTCACCGGGTCTCTGTGATCTCTGGTGAAAACAGGCACGCTCGTGAATCACATTGCGTTTAGGATAGAAGTATGCGTCGTATTTTCCCAACACAACGTCGATATTCTTCTCATCTGCCGCCGTTTCAAAGGTGAAAGACTTAAAAATATTTTCAGCTTCAGGCCCCATGGCATAAATTAGCGAACTGACCTGAACTTCGCCGTCTTCTTTATTCAGTTTTGTGGCCAGCCGAAATTTTCGTTTGGGCGATCAAAAGCGATTAAACTTGGCCATCATTCGAAGAAGCAATGTGTCCGTCAAACGCTTCTGACACCATGTAAAGAATTCGAATGTCTACTCGAGTCTTAAACTCTACGAATACTTTTATTTCTGATCCAACGTGCAGCTAACATACATGCAAGCAGTAAACATGAGAGACTTCCGTGTGCGTTCTACGTCAACCCCCATAACGTGCATACGTCAGAAGAGACGTAGCAGAATGCCCTTAAAGTTATATGAGCACATTATGTGACAAAAACCTCGGAAGAAAAACTGTACAACATCTTAAAGCATCAACTTTCAGCCTTGACACGCTCCCCACATCCTTTCTTTAAAATACTTAACTGTTTAGAAACTGATCTCTTAAAAATAATAAATACATCTCTGATCAAAGGCACTTTTCAAGAGTCCCTAAAAACAGCAGTTGTTAAGTATCTCCAAAAAAAGAGTAACCTAGATAAAACCATACTTGGCAACTACAGACCAATCTTAAATCTTCCTTTTATAGGCAAGATCATTGAAAAGGTTGAACAAATTCTTAAACTCAAATGGCTATCTGGACAATTTTCAGTCTGGTCTGCCTTTGACAACAGATCACACAATAACACAGGTAACCATAAATCTGAGTGGACATCCATGACATGTGGAGTCCAACAGGGCTCAATTCTTGCACCGCTTCTGTTTAATTGTATATGCTCCCAATTGGTCAAATAATGAAAAAGAACCAAATTGCTTAACACAGCTATGCAGATGACACCCAGATATACTTATCCCACCCAATGACTACAGCCCTATTGACTCTCTATGTAAGTGCATTGATAAAATAACCAGTTGAATGCATCAAAACTTCCTCCAGTTAAAGTGACACTACACTTTTGTTGAAAATATGCTCATTTTCCAGCTCCCCTAGAGTTAAACATTTGATGCTTAACGTTTTGAAATCCATTCACCTGATTTCCGAGTCTGGCACTAGCACTTTTAGCATAGCTTAACACAATCCATTGAATCTGATTAGACCATTAGCATCGTGCTAAAAAATAACCATAGAGTTTTAATATTTTTCCAATTTAAAACTTGACTCTTCTGTAGTTACATTGTGTACTAAGACAGACAGAAAATTAAAAGTTGGTATATTCTAGGCAGATATGGCTAGAAACTATACTCTCAAACTGACATAATAATCAAGGACTTTGCTGATGTAACATGGCTGCAGCAGGCATAGTGATATTACTAGGGTGGCCATTCGTGCCAGTTCAGCCGGACACGTCCCGAACATGTTTTCGGGTGCGTTCTCCGGAAGTCGAGTTGCTCGACAGCAAACGCCATCGAGGTTCACACATTTCAGTTAAAATAAATTAGAAAATTAAGATTTATTTATTTTAAGACATACAATCATTGTATTTTGAAACTGAATATCTGGGCTATACAATAGGCAGGGGTGTAGTACAACCTCAAGAAGCCAAAGTTGGAGCCATTCAGAACTGGCCTAGGCCACAACCAAAAGACAGGTAAAGTCCTTCCTTGGCCTAGCTAATTATTATAGGAGATTTGTGCCTAACTTTTCAAGTCTGGTTGCACCCATTACAGAGCTAACCACTAACAGACACTCCAGAATGGTAAGGTGGAGCAAAGAGGCAGAGGAGGCTTTCTGGAAGTTAAAGAGGATGTTGTGCTCCAGAACGATTTTGAAATCCCCAGACTTCACAAAAGAATTCCTGGTGCAGACTGATGCCTCTGAGGTGAGTCTAGGAGCAGTCCTTTTTCAAACCCATAAAGGCGAGGAACATCCTGTGCTCTACATCAGTAGAAAAATTATGCCACAATTGAGAAAGAGTGCTTAGCTATTAAATGGGCACTAGAGGCACTCAAGTACTATCTATTGGGGAGGAAATTTGTATTAATGACAGACCATGCATGCACCAGTACAATGGATGGCCGAGAATAAAGAGAGCAATGGCAGAATAACTAGATGGTTTTTAAGTCTGCAAGCCTTTAACTTCTCTGTTGTCCACAGGCCTGGACGATGCCATGGAAATGCTGATGCCCTCTCGCAAGGATGCCCTCTTCACAGTGGCCTGCCAACCAAGAGCCTCAGAGCAGTGGAGGGGGGTATGTGACATCATGAGAGTGTGTGTTCTAGAGGGCAGATACATTGCCCTCAGATGGCTGGAGCAAGACGGCTGTCTGTTAAAGACTACAAATCCCAGACTGCCTGAGAGTACAGCTGCAGCTAATAAGACCAACAGCAGTCCCTAATAGTGGGTGTGAGAAACTGTTGAGTGTGTTTTTGGCTTGGAGAAGGACATGTACCTTTGTAAAATAAAGAAGACTAAGTTACTTTATAGCTGAAGAGATTTAAGTTGTAAACCCTTTTGTTAATTATTAAACACACCTGCATATTGAAGAGACCGTTGAAGTGGTGTTTTCTTGGAACTGGCACAAGCTAAAAGATCATGAACCTCTCATGCTGTCACAATATATAATATATATATGATTAATTATATGTATTTGCATTTGAGCTAAATCAACAATTCCCCGAATTGGAATAGTGATAATCAATAATTTCCCTTAACTGGGTGGTGGAGAAAATATCAACATTAATAATTGTAATTATTAATGAATAAGTTATCATTATCAAAATGATGATTGGTTGTTTTAAACAACACTATTCCGTAACCCCTCCATTCGCTACAGTAGTTTCATTCTTACCTTATAAATATAACGGTTGCATTTCTGAAATTGAACCCGAAATATTAAACCTTGATGACGTATGTGCTCGACCAACGCGACTTCCGGAGAACGCACCTGAAAACATGTTCGGGACGTGTCCGGCGGAACTTGCATGAATGGCCACCCTAGATATTACGCAGCAGCTGAAAATAGTTCCCTTGGTTACTTTCAATGGCAGGGGACTATTTCCGGGCAGTGCGTAATATCACTACTTACATTTAGAATTGATTTTAAAGTATTATTACTTGTTTATCAATCACTTCATGGCATAGGACCGAAAAACATTACAGATATGCTAATTGATTATAAACCTAACACATCATTAGGATTAGGTCAGTTAGAAATTCCAAGGGTTCACTTAAAACAAGGTGATTTAGCTTTTAGCTATTATCCTACATGTAGCTGGAAACAGCTTCCAGAAAAGATCAGATGTGCTTCAACATTAGATACTGTTTTATTATTTTTAACATATTTTTAACTGTTTTAATAAAATCACATTTATTGTCTTTTAATTGTTTGTTATTTTACATTCTCATGTGTCTTTTATATTTTGATTTTAAATGACTTTTGTTTTTTTCCTTTTAGATTTTTTTCTCATCTCTATAAAGCACTTTGAATATCTCGGTGTATGAAATGTGCTATACAAATAAACTTGCCTTGCCTACATTGCCTACACTTCACAATATTGTTTTCCAAATTTTAAAAATGTTCCTTAACAATCGACCTTGGTATTTTTGTTTCACTCAATTTAAAATAAACTTCAAAATTATCCACTTCCCCCCCAAACTTACAGTAATAGCCCTCATCAGGCCTTGGCCTGTTTGTCTTAAAGTAAAATCTGGCGTGATTTCACCTCAGGTGATTATGAGTCATCCTGAAAAAAGCACTGATTATAGATCAGTACAAACACAATTGGCACACTTTTAATAACATTCATATTGAAACTGACCCAAAACTTAGACACAAAAGTTGTGTTTTTCACATGTGCAATCCAAATTGTGTTTCTGGATCAAATAGTCAGAATCAGAATCAGTTTATTTGGCCAAGTATACTTACATATACAAGGAATTTGTTTCCGGTAGATTGTAAATACTCCCTATACTTTAACATTTAAACGTATAAATAAAATAGTAGAACACCCAATATACAGAACAATAATGATAAGACACAAACTGTACAAAATAGACAACAATATACATATAGGCACATGTCACCCTATTAACATAATATACAAATAAGATATACAAGTATACAGTAAGTATGTATGTATGTAATGAGTGCAAGATGTATATAGGATTATAAGTTTTTATTTTTATTTATTTATTTATATAGGATTATAAGTATGTACTGTGGTGAATGGACATAGAGCGGCTGACGCCACTTAGCTGCAGTTTAGTACAGTTATGGCAGAGGGAAAGAAGCTGTTCTTATGTCTGGTTGTTTTGATGCGCAGGGATCTGTAGCGCCTGCCAGAAGGGAGAAGAGGGTGTATGCTGGGTGTGTGCAGTCTTTAATGATGTTCTCTGCCCGCTTCCTGGTCCGACAAGTGTACAAGTCCTGTAGTGAGGGCAGGGAGACACCAATGATTTTTTCAGCTGTCCTAATAACGCGTTGTAATCTGTTTGTCCTGTTTTG
The DNA here is from genome assembly GCF_030506205.2 of Paramisgurnus dabryanus. NCBI lineage: Eukaryota > Metazoa > Chordata > Actinopteri > Cypriniformes > Cobitidae > Paramisgurnus > Paramisgurnus dabryanus. The sequence continues at coordinate 15,865,983 of NC_133338.1, read as the reverse complement.
TGGCTGCCCCAAACCAAACGGTGATGGATGTGCAGAGGATGGATTCAACTGCAGCAGTGTAGAAGATGGCCAGCAGTTCTTGTGGTAGGCCATACTTCCGCAACTGTCGTAGAAAGTACATCCTTTGCTGAGCCTTTTTAAGGATAGCGTTGGTGTTGGACTCCCACTTCAGATCCTGGGAGATGATGGAACCCAGGAACTTAAATGAGTCCACATTTGTCACTGGGATGTTGGATATTGTGAGGGGGGATAGCGCTGTGGGGTGCCTCCTAAAGTCCACCACCATCTCCACAGTCTTCACAGTGTTTAGCTCTAGGTTGTGTTGACTGCACCAGGGCACCAACTTACCAACCTCTTGACGATATGCGGTTTCATCACCATCCTGGATGAGCCCAATGATAGTGGTGTCATCTGCAAATTTTATAAGTTTGACAGTTGGGTCTATAGAGGTACAGTTGTTTGTGTAGAGTGAGAAGAGCAGTGGGGAAAGGACACACCCCTGTGGTGCACCAGTGCTGGTTGTCCGTGATCCAGATGTGACGCCTCTCAGCCGCACATGTTGACTTCGATTGGTCAAAAAGCTAGAGATCCACTGACAAATTGCAGGAGATACAGTAAGCTGAGAGAGTTTTGCATTGAGTATTCCAGGTATGATGGTGTTGAACGCCGAGCTGAAGTCCACAAACAGGATCCTGACGTAGGTCCCTGGCTGGTCGAGGTGTTGCAGGATGTAGTGAAGTCCCATGTTCACTGCATCCTCTACTGACCTGTTTGCCCTGTAGGCAAACTGCATGGGGTCCAGCTGATGACCTGTGATGTTCTTGAGGTGTTTCAGCACCAGGCGTTTAAAGGACTTCATGACGACTGAAGTCAAGGCCACTGGTCTATAGTCATTCAATCCAGTAATGGGGTATTTCTTGGGGACTGGGATGATGGTGGAGCTTTTGAAGCATAAGGGAACCTCACATAGCTTCAACGATCTATTAAATATTTGTGTGAAGATCGGAGCTAGCTGGACTGCACAGGCCCTGAGACAGGAGGGTGTCACACCATCAGGGCCTAGTGCTTTCCGGACATTTTGCCCCCGAAAGAGATGACAGACATCCTGTTCACATACGGTGAGTGTGGTTTGGGGGGCCAGGGATGGAGGAGAAATAGCCTGATGAATGGTGAAGGCTGTAGTTGGTCTGCAGTTGTTGAGTGAGGTGAGTGTTTCCCTCTCAAACCTGCAGTAGAAGTTATTCAGGTCATCAACAAGGCGTTTGTTAGCCTCAGGAATGGAGGATGTTCTTTTATAGCTGGTAATGTCTTGAAGGCCTCTCCATAATGCTGCAGAGTCCTTGTCTGAGAACCGTTTTTTCAGCTTTTCTGAGTATCTCCTTTGCATGGCGGAGTTGACTCAGTCTTGCAGTGAACCATGGTTTATTGTTATTGAAAATGCAAAAGGTCTTTGTTGATACACACACCCCTTCACAAAAGCTAATGTAGGATGTCACGGTGTCAGTGAGTTCGTTCAGGTCACCTGTGGCTTCCTCAAAAACACTCCAGTCTGTACAGTCAAAACAGTCCTGCAGCTTCTCCTTCGCTTCATTTGTCCACTTCTTCACTGTTTTAATTTCAGGCTTTGCAGATTTTAATTTTTGTTTATGGGTGGGAATGAGATGAATCAAGCAATGATCCGAGCGACCAAGAGCCGCGCGAGGGACAGAGTGATACAGTCCTTCTTAAGAACTGTATAGCAGTGATCTAATATATTTTTGTCTCGGGTAGGACAAATGTGCTGTTTGAATTTTGGTAATTCATGACTAAATTTAGCTCTATTGAAATCTCCCATAACAATGAGCAGTGAGTCCGGATATTTATGTTCTGAAAAGTGTATCTGATCAGCAAGAGTTTGCCAAGCATCACACACGTCGGCATGAGGTGGAATGTATACGGCGACCAAAATAAATGAAGAAAACTCCCGCGGTGAATAAAACGGCTTACAATCCAGGAAAAGTGATTCCAAATTTGAGCTGCAGTATTTACTGATAACTGAGACATCTGTACACCAACCTTCATTTATGTAGAAGCAGATTCCTCTACCTTTCGTCTTCCCTGATAGCTCTTTTTCGCGATCTGTGCGATATAATCAATTTTTTTTTTTTTTCAAGTCACAGAGCATCTGTGATTTTAGCTGCTCCATACCAGAGTGTTGTCTATATTTGTTTGCTACAGTGTATCTAACTTGTGAGTAGGGATGGGACGGTTAGAAAATTTCATATCATGATTATAGTGAACCAAGTTATCACGGTTATCAATATTATCATGGTTTTCTTAAATTGGGATGGAAATGTTCAAAAAGAACTGATACACACACTGAAAACATTTTAACAAGTTATTTTTGAAAATCAGCAAACAAAAAAAATACAATTAGCAGCTATATGCACTTTTTAAAGCATAAACATTAAATCAGGGGTGTCCAGACTTTTTTGTGTGGCAATCTACTTTTAAAATGATAAAGCTGACAAGACCTACCTGCTAAAAAACATTTTCTAACAAAACACTGTTACATTTTTTAATAACATTTTAAATGTATGAGGAGGACTATCTCTACGTTGAATTTAGGGCTGTCACCATTACTCCATTCTTTTTGAGGAGTTAAAAAAAATCCTTGAGTACATGCCGAGTACTCCTTATAGCGGAGATGCGGTTTTGATGAAATAAACTAGAAAATGACAACATTATCAGAAGCATCTCTTTCTCTCTCGTTCGGTTGGTCGATTGATCGTGCGCACATACACCGTACATGTGGATCAACTCCTGCATGTATGTGCATCCAAATTTCGGAAGTTAGACGACTCCGCTGCAGCGGGCAGGCATAAGATTTATAAAAACACACTTGAGAAGAAATGCGCAACAACTCAAAAAGACTTCTAAGACCATAATGCCAATTTGGCGCTTTGTTTTCCGAAGCTCGTGGAGGCGTGGAGCAGCATACACAGTTATTAACTTATATGCGATCTACCGGCATTGCATATGCAATCGACTGGTCATATTGGACACCCCTGCATTAAATGAACATTAACATGGAGCCCTGAGATGTATGAACCTGTTTTAATGAACAGTAGCTTAAATAAGAACATCAAATGCACACATAAGCAACGCATTAAAACACAGTGCACCTGTTACTGCCTTCCGCCACGCCTTCTCGTGCAAAAAACAATGTTGCATGTGCGCGCCTGCGTCAAGCTGATTCTGGCTGGACAGGATTTCCGCGAGTTTTCAAAATCACGGTAATCAAACACGGTTGTAATGATAATTACATTTTAAACGATAATACTTACCGTCAGGACATTTTATCATGGTTATTCGTGAAACCGGTTATCGTCCCATCCCTACTTTTGAGTAACATACTTCTATTTGCATGGTGTAAAGCACTGACGTATGTGGCTTTAAAACTCTACAAGGACGTGAATCAGGGTTCTTGCAGGTTTCACAGCAAGTTAAATTTAAGAAGTTTTTAAGACCTTTTAAGACCATTATGAGTAAAATTTAAGACCAACACGACACATTAATAGAAGCATTCAAATGATCTCAGAAATTCTTAAAACGTTTTATTTTTATTGATTCAGTTATAGAAAAATATAAAATGAACGCAGTTTTAAAACAGATAATCAAAATACATGGAAATACATTATGCTTAACTCTATTAGACCGCGAGTGTTGGCGCCGACAAATTTTACCCATAGCCCTTTAGAAAGAGACTTCTGACAATGGAAGCTCAAAAATGGCTCATAGTGAGCCATTGAAATACATTGAGTTAGAGGCAAAGAGCTGTGATTTTTCTTAATTAATAGTCAAGAAATGCATTGATTTACAATATTCATTGATTTAGAATTTTTATAAAATTCAATCAACAATGTTTTTTGATAAAATCCACTATTATGAGATCAGTTAGTATGGTCAGCTGCTGGTTGGTGCCCAGTTTTACACTGCCTCATACAACTTTAAAGCTTTAAAATGCATCACACTCTGTAGTACGTAAGCTTATAGGGGAGGTTTCCCAGACAGGGATAAGACTAGTTTTAAGAGCTTTCCAAACTTGAAAACAATTTGCACTGACATATCTTAAAATACATCAAAATGCACACAAGTAATGGTTTTAGTAAGGCATGTTTATTAAAACTAGTTATATGTCATAATTAAACTAAGGCCTAGTCCTGGTTTAAGCTAATCCCTGCACGGGAAACCACCCCATAATGTTTAATGTACAACTGACTGTGTGCTGTGTATATATCTTGTGCCTGTTTATAAATATACAAAGAACAAAAGATCACTTTCAATTATTATTAATCCCTAAAAGCATTAATATATGCATTTTATTAATACAAGTTATTAATAAATTAATGTATTGCATTTAATTGAATACAGAATCACAGAGCCAAAAAAGACTCCACCCATACGTTTTATGCATAAATATGCACTATATACCGCCATCAGGTTTAATAGCCTCTCTAATTACACAATAACGGATTAATCTGCATTAAGAAAATGAAATTGACCATTAAAAGGCTGTTTGATATGTGTTGCTTACTTTATCCACTAAGACCCTTTCTCAATCCAAAGGCTTGAGGCAGCCTCCGAAGGGTCGCATTTCTAAGATGGATACGTCAAAAAGACTGTCTTATTTCAGAATATTAACTTTGAAATTAACTTTAAAATATTGATTATTATTCTTAGTTAATCGTTAATTGTTGTAATATGCTTATGACTTGCGAATGTAATGCTCAGTTAACTTAAATAAACCAGGCGATGCCGTATGCAGCAGCCTGCCAATCCGAAAGGGCTCTGATTCTACCGCTGTTCATTTAACCGTAACTCCTGAAGCATTTGCGCCATCAAAAAGTTTGAATTGTTCCTAAAAGACGACAATTGCACTTTTTTGAAATATATGGTTTATTACGGTATTTTCTTGCTTTCCATCTGCCAATCGCTGCTGTTTGTGGAGAGCTGAAGGGAAAGTGCGTCAGGTTCGAGTGCATTGCAGCAGAGAGCAATATTAAAATCTAAAATCTAAAACTGTGTAACACTAAAGTTGACACGCTGTTGGTGGCTCGTGACTCGACGGCCCGACTGTTTAAAGGGCGTGTTGCAGGTTAACCACCACTGATTAATGGGTACATAAATCACTCAAGATATGTATATCATTTTTAAAATGTCTCAAAAAAAGTCTTAAAGACCACTTTTTTAACGTTTTTGGTATTAACGTTTTTTTTTAAGCAATTTGGCGATGACGTCACGTTGGGTAGAAGTGGATGAAAGCCTCAGCCAGAGCCATAGAGATAGATGAGACATTTATTGCCGTTTTATTAATACTTACGTTTATAATATGGAAATCATATACATAATAGGAAATATATAATGTGGTATACTGCAAAGTTACCCTGCTAATTATTATTTATGATATATGTGGAGATAAATAAAACTTTGCAAATCTGCTGATTTAATCCATTCATGTCCTGACCACCAGGCTAGAGAGTTTTAAACATCCTTAATCCACACTTACTAGTCTATCATATAATATCTAAAATATATTTTTATGTGAAATAAAAGGAAGTTTTGTTATTTTGTTTATGCGATCATAACGAATCACACGATCATTTTATACACAGAAGCAGCGGTCAGCAGCTGCAGCGGGCTCGAATCCGATCGCATACATACGATCGGATTTTTACATCAAAGGATGACAGGCTAGAAACCAATCACTGATCCCCGTATTTTTATAGATCCTGGACATGATTGGACTGGCCGAACGGGTTGAGCACTTTTATATTTGTTGAGCAGAGAGGTGCACAGTTTGACCAGCGGGCTGCGGGAACCGGCCGCACATCAGACCGACAGACGGTGTTGCTAATATAACTCCCAATGTATAACTATTATCAGACCGGCCAACCGGGAAAGTCCCGACTCTCCCGATTGACACTCCCCCTGCTGAAAAAACCAGCATACCAGCAAGACCAGCATATGTTGTGTTTTGGTGCTGGTTTTCTAAATAAATACAACGGATAACAGTTTAAATGTTTATTATCAACAAGCAAATTGCCCAAATTTGTGGAAAAATTTACCCTGCAAAACGCCCTTTAAGTTGATTTTTAATAAAGCAGCACTGATTTTTGTTCGCTTCTGTGTCCTCTATGTTTCAGAACCTGGCAAATGCTCAGGTAAGTCACGGGCTTATAAATTACCCCGAAAAAGATTTTTGCTTATACAAAACTAAATTTAAGGATTGTTTCTCGCCAAACCCAGTATACAGTCAGATCACAACACCTGAAATATAGTTTATGGCACGATCTGTGTGGATTATGACAAAGTGCGGAACGTTTCTTTTTAGAGACCCACCGTCATACACTTTCTGCCTCCGCGACTGATTAAGTTAGTTCTTCAGCGTTTTAAATTACTATTTTATATTCTACGGACAACGCTTTTCGGGAATGAACAGAGGTAAGAAATTTAAGACTTGGGTAAATTAAATTTAAGACCTGGGATACAAATCTGGGTGTTTTTAAGACTTTTTAAGGACTTAAATTTAACATTCTGAATTTTAGACTTTTTAAGACCCCGCGGGAACCCTGGTGAATGCTTTTTACACACTATAATAACAGTAATAACAATATGGAGTGAATGCACCTTTTAATTATAAAAAATCCCTAATGAATTCCAAGTGGAAAATACTCCCCCTTAACGTATAATTTTTCTACTAATGGGATTTAAATTTTTATGATATTTTAAGGATACTTTAAAGGTGAATAGCTCATCCAATACAGCAGGCCCACTGGAATGGGCAGCTCACCTTTGCAACGGGCTCAGCGTTTATATCTTCATACACTGTAATTTCAGCCTCACTCTCCACATTTCCTGAAAGAATGTAAAATACCATATCATACATGTTTGGAATGACATGAGGGTAAGTAAGGAGAAGATTTTAATTTTGGGGTACATCAGAAGAAAATGATACGTTATAATTGTTACACTAGAACTTATATTATTCTCACACTTTTCAAACAAACCTTTTCCAGTCCTGCACACTCCTATGATGGCCACGGAAATACACACAGTTCCACCAACTATTAAAACGAGCAGCAGGTAATTTGGAAAAAACCCTGCAATGTTTAATTAAACCAAATTGTAGTCAAATACAAACCAACATCAAATAAGAAGTATTGTAAAACTGGCTTTGAATAAAGTAAGATACTCATACAGAAAAGCATTAGTTATCTGCAAAAACAAATCTGTATAGGAGACCTACCAAATGACATACCTGGTCCAAGTGTCTCGGAGCACTTAACAGTCTTAGTAGTATAATTAACACTGACTATGTTGCTGGCTGTGCAGTTTAATGTGGCACTCACTTCTGGAGTTAGACTGATATTTAAGTGTGATCCATAACTATTCAGATAGCCACTCCAGTGGTAAAATGTATTTACATTATCAAACACCAGACACTGAAGATGAAATGTGCATATGTTTTTTGACTGCAACCAGGTTTCATTGTGCTGAATTGTTACACTTTTGATGATATCTGTATAAGAAAATTCAAATACAAAAAGATTCCCATGACAAGAGAAAATGCTTCGATACTGTTAGGTTAATATGTTCTCTTTCATCATCTCGTGTTCGAGATCCACCTATGGGAAGGGCATCCGTACCTGACCTCTACAGAAGCATCCAATTGCACCAAGTCTGGCTAGACAGACAGAAGCGCGCAGCCAATGCCAGGTAAGACCACACCCTCTTACCTGCTAGCATATAAGACCACTGCGCGCTGCTCCTCCTCAGTTGACATTCGCTTCTCGCGATCTCTGCACGGATTCAGTTCGGTTGGATTTTTCGCTGTTCACTTTGTGTCTCCAGGAGGAATTATCGTCAGATCAGCCTCCGCCTGACGTGACAGTCGTTAATCTAACCAGGTTAGCTGTCTCTGTTTTTTAGCATCATCGAGCCGCCCACGCTCGTGTTTTTCTTTCACCTTTCCCTTATCCACGGCTGCCCGCCACGGATTTCTCCGAATTTTTCGCTGGTATGTCGCTTTCTAAAACTGCCGCTACTCCCGGGAAGTCTTCATCACGGGCCTGCCCGGCCGCGTGTGGAGCTTTGATCGCTGCTAAGGATTCGCACGAGTTTTGCGTGGTATGTTTGGGTCTCAAACACGCAGAGGAAGCCTTGCAAAACCCGGATAACTGCAGCCATTGCCTTGCGCTGCCAAAAAAGCTTTTGCGGCGTCGCCTTAAAGTTGCTGCGACCCAGTGTGGCGACGATGGGCTTTCGGATTCGGATGAGGGGCTTGGTGGAGGGGATGCGCAACCGGAGACATCCAGGGGCGCGACTTCCCTCAGCTGGGCCGACATGCCCAATCCCGCATTTCCAGAGGATAACATCTTCGAGGAAATTGCGGCGTTAGCCGGCGAACCGGTCGATTCCGGTGACGCTGACGACGCGGACCTTCTTGGGACCTCAGAGGACGAGGAGGCCATCCCGCCCTCATGTGCTTCCCAGGTCAACCCCCCCGCGGCTTTGCCTCAGTCCATTCTCCTCGACGTATGCGAGCGCGCGGCCGCGCGGCTCAAAATCGAGTGGCCGGCTCCACAGAGCGCCAACGATCAGGAGAGGGACATTTATGACGGGAAAGTGCTGGGACCCCCTCCCGGCCCGAGGAAACAACTCTTTCCAGTTCTTCCTGCGTGCGCTAAGCACATGAGGCATTATTGGAAGGACCCGCTCGACCTTAAACATGGTCTCGCCGGCCTCGAGGTAAAGGACATGGCGGCTCTCGGCTTGGGCGACCCGCCCGCGGTCGAGCCGTCGATCGCTAGACACCTCAACCCCGTCCAGGGTGGGCTGCTCGCCCCCCCGAAGCCGGTCTTACCTAACAAGATGGACCGTTTTTCTGCCTCGGTTCTACAGGCCTCATATAAGTCCTCGGCTTTGGCAGTAAGGGCTCTTAATGTTTCCTCGCTCCTTTCCGCCTACCAGGCGGAGAATTTGGACGACTTGGGAGCTCAGCTGGACAAAGGGGCACCATCGCCGACTTTGTGGAAAGAGATCCTGACGGTAAACGACCTGGTTCTCCGTAACGCTCGGCAGGCAGTCCAGGCTTGCGGCCGTTCGATGGCGCTTTCTGTGGCGGGGGAGCGTGCGCTCTGGCTCAACCTGTCGGGCCTTCCCGACAGCGAGAAGAGACGAATCGCTGGTGCCCCGGTTGAGCCTGGCCAGGCTCTTTTCGGTCCCGCTGTGGCTTTGATGCAGCAACGGTGTGACGATAAAAAGAAAGAGGACGAGGCTTTCAAGCTCTGCCTTCCCAGGAAGGCAAACCCACGTCAGGTGCCCCCTGTTCGTGTGTCTAACCCCCCGGCCACGGGTCGTAACCCGCATCACAGCAAGGAGAGACCCCGACACAAACCCTCTCCACGGCAGGTTAACCCACCGCCTGCTAAACCCTGGGGGAAACCACCCCCCGCCGCGGCTGCGGCTGGGAAACCCCCTAACCCGACCCCCAATATCCCGAAACGTAAGCGGCCGGCCTGATGTTCGACTGTTGGGGACGCAGGGTCCTTGTTCACAGGCCACAAGCCCATTGGACTCTCTTTTCTCCCCAGAGCTCCCGTCCAAGAGACAGAGGTTTTCTCACGGAGGGGTCGACCACCCCCCTCAAGAGGCTGCCCAGCCCGTGTGTTCGGTGGATGTGTTTTGTCCCCCCACGTTCAGGGGGTTGGTTGTGAGGAAATGTACACCAAGCATTTACACGGTTCCCCTCACTCAACAAATAAAGGCTTCGGCCCAAGTGTTTCCCAACACAAAACATACAAAAAACACACAAAACACAATAAAACAAACGAATCAAATGAATTCGTTTCAGAGAGAGCACATCTCTCTGCAGAGAATAACCCCCTCTCTGAACCCACGCATGTCGCCCCTTGTTTGTCCACTAGAGGGCGCCATTGTATCACAGATGAGTCTACCGAGCGCTCACGAGTTCAGCTGCGCGCCCTCCACGCTGGCGGGCACTCTAGCGAGTTACGAGCCAGCCTGGCGGGCGGTAGCAGCGCCCGAATGGGTTATGCGAACAGTTACGCAGGGCTACAGACTACAGTTTGTCAGGAAACCCCCGCTTTTCAACGGCATTCTCTTCTCTCACACGGAAGAGAATTCCGCTCACATTCTGAAAGAGGAAATCTCCTCTCTTCTCATAAAGGGAGCGATTCAGGCGGTGCCCCCCGATCTGATAAATCAGGGTTTTTATTCTCGTTATTTCCTGGTTCCAAAGAAGGACGGCTCTCTCCGCCCTATCTTAGACCTCCGAGTGTTGAACAAACATTTAAGGAAATACAATTTCAGAATGTTAACCCACGGTTCTCTGGCCCGAGCCATAAAACAGAACGACTGGTTCACCTCAGTCGATCTGAAGGATGCTTTTTTCCACATAAGCGTTTATCCGCCTCACAGGAAGTTTCTGCGTTTCGCATATCAGAACATATGTTACGAATTCACAGTTCTTCCTTTCGGTCTCTCTCTCAGCCCTCGGACGTTCTGTCTGTGCACGGAGGCGGCTCTCGCCCCTCTAAGAATGTCAGGTCTACGGATTTTGACATACATAGACGATTGGCTCATCATAGCCGAGTCGAAAGAGAAAGTGCTGCGGGAAACCCACCGTGTGCTCTCTCATATCACGTCCCTGGGTTTCAGAGTGAATGTGAACAAAAGCAATTTCACACCCAGTCAGAGTGTGATTTTTCTGGGGTTGGAACTGAACTCAGTCTCCATGCGAGCGCATCTTTCTCAGGAGCGCATCCGCGCTTTAATGAACTGTGTGTCACAGTTCAGAGAGGGGGAGAGAGTGCAGTATCGTTCATGCCTCAGACTACAGGGTCTTATGGCTTCAGCTATTCAGGTTTTGCCCCTGGGTCTCCTGAGAATGAGACCGTTCATGAAATGGGTTTTATCACTACATTTCAGCCCGTTACGCGATCTCTGTCGCGTGGTAACGGTGACGCGCATCTGTTCGGCAGCTCTGCGCCACTGGAGGAACGCAGACTTTTACGCACAAGGCACCCCCTTGGGGACAGTTATGTTGCGGAAAGTCGTGACGACAGATGCGTCCTTAACGGGCTGGGGTGCAACCCAGGAGGGCAGAACGGTGAACGGGCTGTGGCCGAGCAGTCTCCATTCAGCACACATAAATTATTTAGAGCTCCTCACCATATGGAAAGCTCTGAATCATTTTCTGCCGCGCCTGCGGGGACATCATGTTCTCGTACGCTGCGACAATACCACAGCGGTGGCATACATCAATCGCCAGGGCGGTATGCGCTCCTCAAAACTTCACAATCTAGCTCACAAGCTGTTAGTGTGGAGCAAGGGGTTTTTTCTGTCACTACGCGCAACGCATGTTCCGGGCATTCTGAACAGAGGCGCGGATCTTCTGTCAAGGGGAAACCCTCTTTACGGAGACTGGCGTCTCCACCCGCAAGTGGTGGACGCGATATGGAGGCGATTCGGACGGGCAACCGTAGATCTGTTCGCCTCGCACGAAAATGCCCATTGTCCTATGTTCTTCTCGCTAAAGGACTTGGACGCGCCCCTCGGGGTGGACGCACTGGCCCACCCATGGCCCAAGGTGTTGCTGTATGCTTTCCCCCCTCTGTGCCTCATAATTCCCACGCTGGCCAGAGTGAGGGAGGAGAGCTTGTCTCTCCTTCTGATAGCGCCCAGATGGCCCAAAGCCCCGTGGTTGGCAGAAATAATTCCTCTGCTATATGCCCAGCCGTGGCCCCTCCCCCTCCGCACAGACCTGTTGTCTCAAGCGAACGGGGAAATTTATCACCCACACCCGGACAGGGTGGCTCTCTGGGTTTGGCCCGTGAGAGGACAAACTTAAACGCGCTGGGGTTACACCTGCGCGTAATTGCTACTATTCAAAATGCCAGAGCCGTTTCTACACGGTCCTTATATGGTTGTAAGTGGCAAGTGTTTGAAGGGTGGTGTAATGAGCACGATCTCATATCTTATCAGTGCTCAGTCCCTGAGATTTTGCGTTTCTTACAAAACCTTATGGATAAAGGCAGGTCTTTTTCCACAATTAAGGTTTACCTGGCGGCTATTTCTGCTTGTCACGTAGGGTTTGATGGCTCTACTGTCGGGCAGCACCCTTTAATCTGCAGATTTATGAAGGGTGCCCGTCGCTCTTTGCCAGTCATCAGGAAGTGTGTCCCTGAATGGGACCTCTCCATGGTGCTGGACGCCCTGTCTCAATACCCCTTTGAGCCCCTGGGTGTTATTTCCTTGAAGCTGCTGTCTTTTAAGGTAGCTCTGCTCTTGGCTCTAACATCAGCAAAACGTGTTAGCGAACTGCATGCATTTTCTGTACACCCTTCATGCACTAAATTCTCTCTGAATGGAGAAAAGGTTTTTCTTAAACCTAACCCGGCATTTATGCCTAAGTGCTTCCCTGCGTTCACATCGGAGGTGCTGGAGCTGTCCGCTTTTCACCCTCCACCTTTTTCCTCTACGGAGGATCAGAGGCTTAATGCTCTATGTCCTGTTCGTGCATTACAGACGTATATCGACAGGACTAGGGTTTTCCGGAAGAGTGACCAGCTCTTTATCTCATGGACGCCGCCTCACAGAGGGAATCCCGTGTCTAAGCAACGTCTTTCACATTGGCTTGTGGACGCGATTGCCTTGGCATACGAATCGAAGGGAGTGCAACCACCTGGGAATATCAGAGCTCATTCTACGAGGGGCGTGGCCACCTCTTGGGCTTTGTTTAGGGGAGTGTCACTGCAGGACATCTGTTCTGCTGCGAGCTGGGCTTCTCCCCACACATTCGTGCGTTATTATCGGTTGGATGTTACTAAAACCTCAGTAGCACATTCCGTTTTGGGTGTAGGGTCAACATAGCCCTTCACTGCTGCACACCTTTTTCCTACTGTTGTCTTTATAGTAGGAACAAGCGCATACGGCTTTTGAGCTCGTTCATGTTACCAAGCATGCATTCACATCTCTGCCCTACTTTGTTTTTTGCATTTATGGGTTTCCCCAGGGTGTGCTTTTTACATAATGTCTGCCCTGCATGCGCACCACAGCCACTTGTGTGTGTGCGTGGGGCACATTTTTATGGGACGTGTCGGGCACCGCCCCCCCCCCCTCCGGGGGTGACCGTTCCATTTTTTATACTGGCTGTCATACCTCACTGCGAGTGTGTTGGGCAATCGGGGAGCTGTCCATGTCTCTCCCATAGGTGGATCTCGAACACGAGATGATGAAAGAGAACAATAGGTTACTTTCGTAACCCCGGTTCTCTGAAACATCGAGTGGAGAGATCCACCAGCTTTGCCCCGCTTGCCGCACGAGAAGCGAATACACTTACTGAGGAGGAGCAGCGCGCAGTGGTCTTATATGCTAGCAGGTAAGAGGGTGTGGTCTTACCTGGCATTGGCTGCGCGCTTCTGTCTGTCTAGCCAGACTTGGTGCAATTGGATGCTTCTGTAGAGGTCAGGTACGGATGCCCTTCCCATAGGTGGATCTCTCCACTCGATGTTTCAGAGAACCGGGGTTACGAAAGTAACCTATTGTTTACCTTATTATATGTTGCTTCATTTATATTTAATTCTTAATGTGTATACATTGTTTAAGTTTGCTGAGTAATATTGTAATGACATTTAGGGAATAAAGTCAAGCAGTTAATCTTACCATGTACATGCAGCTGAATGAATTTTGTTTCATATTGCATGGTGTGTCCTTCTTGAGTAATTGAAAACAGTCCTGAGTCCTGAAGCTGTAGATTAATAACTGTAATGCTTATATCATTTATCTTTAACCTTTGGGCAAATAAGTTATCTCCCAGCAGCTTCAGCTCATTTTTAGTATAGTCAGCAAAGACTGTGTCATTGATTTTAAATCTAACATAAGTAAGTTCTGTTTTTGATTGATCTGGAATTAGATCCAGGGAGCTCCCAACTGCTTTATGCACTTCTGATTCAGCACACAATCCTACAATACAAAGTAAACAATTTCAGGTACATAATATTACATAAATATATTATAACTAAAATAATGCATTTTGTGGATTCATTTTAAAAGAATATATTTTACCCTATAATGAAAATTAACTCATCTTTTACTCACCCTCAAACCATCCTAGACATATATGACTGCTTTCAGCCAAACAAATAGGTATATTTAATTATAATTTATAATGGCATTGGATAGTGCATTATTTTAAAGGAAAAAAAATATTTTTTACATTTTACTATGTTTTTACCACAACTTAGATTAATTAATACATACCTATGTTTTTCAATGCGTGTACTTAATCTTTGAACAGCTAATCATGAATACGCAGCATTTAGCCTAGCCCCATTTATTCTAGGCCCATTTATTCCTTAGGATCCAAACAGGGATGAATTTAGAAGCCATCAAACACTTCCATGTTTTCCCTATTTATAAACTGTTACATGAGTAGTTACACGAGTAAGTATGGTGGCACAAAATAAAACGTGCTGATTTGTTAAGCGGATGAAATTGAGAACTGCAGTATATTGTATGGTGGAAGAACACTTAGTTTGCAGCACTTCGACCTCAGGCACAGTAATATTGACGAAAGTTTGAGCGAGAGGGGGAGTAGTCAGGAGTGAGTATATTACTGCGTGCCAAGGTCAAAGTGCTGCAAACTAAGTGCTCTTCCACCATACAATATACATCTCATTTTTATTCGCTTAAAAAATAGCCACGTTTTATTTTGGCTACTACTTTTATAATTTTCATGGTTTGTGCAGTATTATTCTGAAGTTTTCTCTTCTCATTACCATTATTATCTACATGGTTTGTGCAGTAATATTCAGGACAATACTCTGCACATTATAAGCTACCGGGTTTTGCAATAATATTCAGGCTTTTTACCAACTATTTGTACTTTTTATTTAATATTTTTCTAATATATTCTGTATGAGCTGTAAGACCTGTAAACCCTGACAAAAGGTACTTCTAAAGCCCGCAGCAAATGGCTGAATCCACATTCCTAATCCCTGTTGAATTATCATCTGAAACCTTTCTCAAAGAGTTCACATCTACCCCCCAAGACCACTTCCCATTGGTGTGAGACTGAAACCTCTCTCAAAGAGTCACACACCCTACCACACGTTCTAATCCCCCTCTCCTCATGTTCTCAAAGCAAACTGTATATGGAATGCTACATTCTGCAAACACATGTATCTGAAACTGGTCTTGTTTGGTGTTATATGAAGTGTTTTAATGCAAGTGGTACATTTGGGTTTATTAATATGACAACAGGATTCAATGTTAATCTGTGACAATAAGTAAATTTAACCTAATGTTGGGAGACAACTCCCACCTTAGACATGTTGACCAATCACCCACTGTATGTATATTAGGCAACACCCCTGGGCTTACAAGAACCAATCAGTATGTCATATCACAATGCTTTGTTCTCTGGATATTTAAGGAAAATGTCAGAAGATTCAGGCGGGACTTTCAATATCGAGAAATGCACCCCCATGATGCTGTCCTGGCACAGCATCATGTATTTTATT
This sequence comes from Paramisgurnus dabryanus, assembly GCF_030506205.2. Taxonomy (NCBI): domain Eukaryota; kingdom Metazoa; phylum Chordata; class Actinopteri; order Cypriniformes; family Cobitidae; genus Paramisgurnus; species Paramisgurnus dabryanus. Next base: position 15,850,396 of record NC_133338.1, on the reverse strand, counting down.
TGACTTTGAGGAATCTGTAACCAGATCTTCATCTCATTACCAGGTATGCAATGGTTTTTCGTTTGTTTCGTATTTGAATTGGAATGTAAATTGGCTTCTGAATTATGTTTTACCTACCTGGTTAATAAATTGTTACGTTTGCATTCATTCTAATTTGCTCTGTATTATTGACTCTTCTAAGTTACTATAAAGTATTACGATATCCTTTGTTACCACATATCTTTGATCGGGGTTAATTCATGTTAATTAAGTTCTACCTCTAACTAAGTTGTTACGCAGTCGTGTTTATATGTGGGCCATCAGGGTGATGAGTCATAACCTCTAATCATTTCCTTTACTTTGATTAAGTTGTATATAGTAATATGATTTAACTATATTCGGCTAGACGGTGCTATGCCCGAACCTCTGATCATTGTAAGGCTTTGAATTAAGTTGTATATAACATATTGTGTGAGGCTATATGGATACGTTTTAATGAGAGTCCGTACACATGAAGCGGTATTGTTAAAATTGCTTTAGTCATGAACCTCTAGTTATTGCATGGTAGATTAATTATTTAACTTTCACTAAGTTGTTGGGTAATCGTATTTGTATGTGGGCTATCGGAGTGATAAGTCATAACCGCTGGTCATGATTTCTGCTATAATTAAGTTGTATATAGTAATATGATTTAACTATATTCGGCTAGATGGTGCTAAGCCCGAACCTCTGGTTATAGTGTGAATTTTGTACTAAGTTGTATACAAACGATTGCATGAGGCTATTTTGGGACATTTAGCAAGAGATTGCGGGAGCGGCATTGTTAAATTGTGTTAGTCATAACTTCTAGTACGGTCAAATATGTGTTCGGAATCTGCATAACGGCCGATGTGGACCGATACGACATGGGTAATCGAATGAATGAGTTCAATGTTAACATGAGTTAAATAGAATGATCAAACGTTCATCCAAATTCTATATCTACATCAATTTGATTCATATTACAATACGTTTCATATCTTTGGAGTCAGATATTAAGTTGCGTAATGTTAAAACCGGAAGCACCGGAAAAGACCGAATGCGCTATAAACCGGCCATGCCGTTTGGATTCCGTCGTTGGGCCAAACGGATGGATGGGGTCATATTCGGACCCCTTACACCTTCTTGTAAATATTTGTTTACATACAGGTGCTGGTCATATAATTAGAATATCATCAAAAAGTTGATTTATGTCACTAATTTCATTCAAAAAGTGAAACTTGTGTAGTAAACAGTGTACAACAAAGCATTCCAGACCCCTCCCCAATTGCTACATTTGGAGTGGATTTTGGTGGGTTAACATAAGCAAGTGTGCAGTCAATCAGATAAGGCTGCTTTGACAATTCTTTTATGGCTGACCTCCGTGCCAAAGTGGAAAAGAAGAGGACATTTTGATTGGCTCACACAATTTCTGCTTATCATACTTTCAAACCCCCCTTCTGGTCGACCAATCAAATTGTCAGGGCGGGCTTTAGACAATGATGGACGGATGATCAACAGTTATGTAATCAACCACGTCACCAAAGAGCGCGTGTGTTGAATCTATTTAAAACAAAATGGCTGCCGCTGTAGAATTCAGATGTGTGGATTCTGAGATTGAGTCTATTCTAAAAGATATCAACAGAGCATTGATTTTAAAAGAGGAACAGAGAAACGCGATCAAGGCATTTGTTGATCGGAAAGATGTTTTTGCCGTCCATCCTACGGGAGTCGCCAAAAGTTGATCGCACTTATGGAGGACCAAGTTAAAGAAGCAACTGAAATGGGTATCACAGCGATGCAACTCTGCATGCACGACGAGATGGATATAATTAGCGGTCGTTGTCAGCTTCTTTTTGGAACCCCGAAAACGTGGCTACTGAATAAGTGGAGGGACATGCAAGGCTCCGATATTTTTCAAGCAAACGTAATGGGTAGGGATGTTAACAATTAATCGATCTTCGATTAATTGTCGATAAGAATTTACTCGATAAAACTTAACGATTGTTGAAAAACAAGATCCTGCGCGTCTTTGCGGCGCCTGCGCAAAACACATACAGTCGGAGAAAAAAAAATTAAGCGAGCGCGCAAAAGTTAAACTACTAGCTATGATCACAACGATGCTCGATGCCAAGCACACGCATGTGCTTTTTAACGTCATGCGAGACGAGGCTGGCTGGCTGCCAACGCAACGAAATTACATTCGCAGTGGATCTGAGAGGGTCCAATGGAGAAAATGCAAATACGTTTAGGATACTGAAAGCAAAGATCCTCTTTCAGGGAAGCCTGCAAGATTAGCATAGCAACGCTGCTATATACAGAGAAGGAGACCAGAAGCCGTTTTTAATGAACAGATTAAAATGTAATCTTAAATTATGGCAAGAAACTGTCAAATGTAAACTGTAACTGACTGTCGTTACACCCTGAATGCCCGCAACATATATCACTGATCATCATTATTGACTAGCTGAGGCGCTGCGTGTTTTCTAATGGAAGGTTGCCATCTCCGTAATATAAGCATCTTTGCTGAAAGTACGTCTAAGCTGAGGTGACGACGAGAAAAGTGCCCTTCGTGTGCTTCTTGGATATAATTACAAACAGTGTATCAACGACTCGGAAAGCGAGGTAAACAACTTGATAAATAACACTTGATGATAATAAAACTGTTATTTTGACATGGACTTTCATGCGTCTGTTGCAGAGTGCCCATGTGAGGCGGAGTTATACACTGTGTCTATTAGTCATTATATTTCATTACGAGATAAGTTTAAATTGATGATTTTATCAAAACAACAACTACATTGACTCATTTTACAATCCCACTAGCATGTTATTTAGACAAAATAAAAAATTTTAATTCGCGTGAGGAAGCTGTCGTTTTTATGCACACTTTTATGTCATTGGCTATATGCCACTGCAGTGAAGGCTTATTGCACTATTAATGTTAACGATTATTCGATTGATTGATCGTTAATTTAAATGATCATCGAATATGGGAAATTGCATAAATTGACATCCCTAGTAATGGGTATCGTCATGGATGAAGTTCACCTAACGTACAAATGGTAAAAGATAACGTTAGTCTGACTGTATGACTTAGCAAATACTTAATGTTGTGATATAAATTAAATGTTGTAAACATAGTAGGTGTTGATGTACGTTTGCTAACTCAGACTTAGTATAATCACAATGTTAGTGTTATTTTAGTGAAATAACTAGCAGTTCGGTCAGGCTGCAAAAGACGTCAATTCAACATACATCACACACTCCGTTGCTCTGATTGGTCATAAGTCTATCCAATTGAGTGCAGAGCAGTGTTAATTTCGTTAACGAAGACGATGACGAAAAATATTCGTCAACGAACCTTTTTTCACAGACGAAAACTAAATAAAAACTAAATAAAAGTCAGATATGATGACGAAGACTGTAACGAAATATAACTGACACTTTAGTCAACGAATAAAAATAAGACGAAAATGTTAGGGAGGGACGAATGGACAAGAGATCCAATCAGAGCTACTCATTTTGTGGGACAAGTTGGGAAGAAATCCAATCAGAGCGAATCTGTGAGGATAGGTTGATGCAGGCAGCAGTCGGCAGAGCAATTTTAAAAACCCGCGGCAAAGTTCGTTTTCACAACAGGTTGTTTACATTATATTTAGTTGTAGCTACAGTCTTACCCAGCTTTGGCTGATTTTAGTTGACTTCGCTCGTTAACAACCATTAACGTTTTGCGGTGCACCCGGTCCGAAGACATGTCTCAATAACAACAAAAATGTCAGAGCTAGCGTCTAATCTGGTCACACTTCAAATATGACAAGACGACAGCCTGTAAAGACGACTCATCCAGAAATACATGTGAAGGTTAGCCTACACGCTATCAGATAAACCACCGTGTTTTCGCTAAACTTGGAATAACATAGAAACGAAAGGAATACACATCTGAACTGTATTGATTGTATTGGTTTGTCTGAATTAATACTGAGTATAAATATTCAGTGTCCTCAAATTGAATGAAATGTGTAACGTTATTATAGTAGATGTTGTGGTTTTACATGACTGGACAAACTGCGTGCGTAAGTGCGTGTGTGTGTCTCTGTCTGTGTGTCTGCGCGCGCGTGTGTCTGTGTGTGCATGTCATTTAGGGAGAATGCATATCTTTTTCAGGGACCATGTATATTTTTTAGGTAGAGCGGGCCTTATGCTTGTTTTATGTGATATTATCTTTTGTGAAAAAGGCACGGTCAGTTTTTTGGCATTAAGAATAAAATAATAATACGTGTTTTCTATAACAACCATTAAATCTGTTTCTGTATTGCATATTCAAACCTTAATACCATTCCATAACAGACTAAAAAATGTAAGACTGGACTAAGACTAAAACTCTTATGATATTTCGTCGACTAAAACTAGACTAAGATTAAAAGATTTCAGTTGACTAAAATAAGACTAAAACTAAATGGTGTGTTATTCAAAAGACTAAGACTAAATCAGAATTTGCTGCCAAAATTAACACTGGTGCAGAGGCATTTTTCGGTTGAGACACGCCTCATAATCATAGCCCAATGGAGCGGTATCAGACTCAAATTCTGACTAGAATTGAGTATGACAACGTCAGGCTAAGAAATATGAACTGTGTTTTGTAAATGTGACCATGATTTTTTCACAAATGTGACCATGATTTTCTCACAAATGTGACCATGCAATCCAAAAAAGCAGATGGCGCTGTTTCAACTTTTTCAGGTATTTTCAACTAGTCTCCCTGAAAAGGCCTGAATTTTAACTGACATATCACCCCTGACAGTGGCAGCAACTGAATAAAGACATTTCATTTGTTTGGCTTCACCAGCTATAAAAGCAAAAATCCTTCTAAAACTAGCTTAAGCTAAAACCTGGCTGGAACACCATCTTTAACCAGTCAACCAGCATAGGCTGGTATTAGCTGTTATTTTTCTGCAGGGAATATGATACATTTTATTTATAATACACTTTCTTGAACTCAAAGCACCACAATATAAGAGATTCTCAAGAACATACACATACAACAGTAAACAAGTTAGTAATAATCAATCAGCGTACAGAGAATGTAGAGAATCCGATGGGGTAAATGGATTGACAATTGCAAATGTATAGAATTCAACTTGAATTCCGCTCAAATGATGTCTTCTAGTAAGTTTTGAGAAAATATGGATAGATTTAGTCATACATAAGTCATCAATAGATTTAGGTTATCTGGACTGAAACAAGATTATAATGCTGGATTGTTGCAATGATAACCATGACTGTCAAAATATTTCTCTTCAATAAAGACTCAGTGAAGTACCTTTTTAGTCATACATTATTTTTGGATTTATTACAATATAACATACAACAATTTAAAATGTACATAAGAATGTAATTCATAACCCAGATAGCAAAAAATATCCGCAGGACTTCTTTTTGCCACCAGCCCTAAGCTGTCGGCTATAGGTGCGTCCCGCTGGCGGGGATGAAACGTTTGCCGCCGAATACGTCACTACCCTGTCTTGCGATTTGCCACCGGCATACAGCCGGCGGCCCGACTGCTTAATTTTCTCTGGCGGTTGCCTCCGTCTAATAGACCGCGGCAGGCTGGCGGCAAGCCGCTTTGAAATGTTCTCTAAATCGACCATTGGCCATTGGAGTTACTGACAGCATTTTAACTACCTTTCACATTTGAAGCGGTTATAAAATCATAATAACCTATATATGTTAATTATATCAAATAGGATAGTTGTTTTGCTCCAAAGCAAAGATATGTAAGTTATGTTTATACGAATGTGTGTTCAGTTAGTTTCCTTTTTTTACACCCAGTGAGTTCAAGCATGTTTCACATGCATCTAAAGCCAGTAGGGTTTATAACAGATTCTTGAAGGTTTAGGAAATTACATTTAAATTACTTTGAAACTCTGCAGCGATTATACAGTAATATATGTAAAATATATCGAATTATTGTATGCACTTATAGGTCAACATTTTTACATGTCTTTGATTTATGCACTTGACTGGAAATTTCCTTTATGTCTTTCATTATTTTCCAACATGGATTTTTTTTTTAAAACCTTTTACATGTACAAGGATTATTTTGCGATTGCGATCTGTACAAATTAATTTTGAAGTGTTAAAGCACAAACAGTGAAGTACCGCCACCGGTCGAGAGGGGCAGCACCTCAACAAGACGGAAGAATTGTAAACCGGAAGATACCGTGTCCTACCAGAGAGCACTCGTCATCACACATTTTCAGTGTTTGAAGAGAGGATCAAGATACAGATTTAAGACAAAAGGCATCAATTACGATCGTTTAAGTAAGTACATGTTTCATTTTTGTGTAACGCAAGATTATGTTCATGTATATAAGTTGTTTAAATTACTTCGTTTGTCTGAAAAAGTATGCTGCTAATCCCCTAGCTAAAGTGGCTAGCAAGTGTTAGCGAAGACATGCTGTTTTGCCTTTGTTACAGTACACACGGAGGTTAAGCAAAGTTCTAGTTCTTTTATTTTTTATTTAAAAGTTGTTATACTAAGTTTGCTCTCTGCTGCTAATCCAGTAGCTGAAGTGGCATTAACAATGTAGTTTTGTTCATATTTTCTTGCAGATAACTTGCCCAGAGCACAGCATCTCGTGTACAGCATGAAGTTCCCTTTCAATACGGTTCACTTCGCATTGCGTCAGTTTGCTGACGCTATGGGGGAAACTCCTGTTTACTCCGTGATTGAAGCCTATTGGTTAACGTCTGTAGAAAATACAGACCAATGACGTTTGAGCCCGCGCGGGGGCGTGGCACACGTCCCTATATAAGCCGGTGAAATACGTCAAGAGCTCATTACTTTTCTCCTTCAGCGCGAACCTTCTCGCTGCTCCGAAGAAGAAGCCCTTACTCGCCGTCGATCCAAGCACTGCAGCGGACTACAACACACCAGCGTGTTCCCCTGCCGCTTTCCGGTGAGCCTAAAAGAGAGTATCTAAAAGAGCAGAAGCGCGTTGAGATAATGTCGCTTCGGCATTGCGGCTCCTGCCGAGCCCCTTTGCCTGTGGAGGATTTCCACAAGGAGTGCGTCATCTGTCTGGGTCCTGCCCACGCCGAGGCCGTACTCGCCGAGGCGGGCTGCGCCCACTGCGAGCTCCTTCCTATCGCGGTGCTGCGCTCCCGCCTCGAGATCTTTAAACGGAAGGCTTCCCGTGCTCTCCCGCCTAAACAGCAGCGGAGCCGTGAAGCTGGAAGACGCCCTGAGACCGAGTCCACGCCGGCTCATCCCCCGCGTGCTCTGTCTCCCCGCCGTCACCCTGTCACCTTCGCCCATGAAGACCTACGCCCCCTGCCGAGTGCTAGCGGCATGGTTTCCTTTGGGTGCGGTGACAACTTGGAAGTGATGTCATCCTCTGAGGAGTTAGAGGATTGGGCGGCTTCGGATGACGACGCCCACGCAGCCGCCGCTGATGAACCTACCGAGTCGCGTCCTCACGACTCTGAGCTCATCCGCATCTTGACACAAGCTACGACGGAGCTCAACATCAAGTGGTCGCCGCCGTCAGAGCCTCAACTCAGCCGGTTGGACGAGTGGTTTCTGCAGCCCGGGCGCCGTCAATCGTCCCGCCAACGGCAGGCGCCGTTTTTCCCTGAGGTCCACCAGGAGCTCACCAAATCTTGGCGTGCTCCCCACTCCACCCGAGCTCAGAGCGCCGTCTCCCACGTCCTCTCCGTAGTGGACGGCGCTGATGAACACGGCTACTCCAAGATGCCGCCGCTCGAGGAAACTGTCGCCGCCCATCTCTGCCCGTCTTCAGCCGGCGGATGGAGGGCTAAATTGAACCATCCGTCAAAGCCCTGTCGCCTGACATCGACCCTGGCGTCGAAATCTTACGCCGCCGACGGCCACGCTGCATCCGCTCTCCATACGATGGCGGTGCTGCAAGTATACCAGGCAAAACTCCTCCGTGACATGGACGAGACAGGTCCGGACCCGTCGACCTTTCAGAACCTGCGCAGCGCGACTGATCTGGCCCTTCGCGCCACTAAAGTCGCCACTCAGGCTGTAGGAAGAGCCATGGCCAGCCTGGTTGTTCTGGAGAGACATCTGTGGCTGAACTTGACGGAGATAAAGGACACGGATCGAGTTGCCCTTCTTGACTCGCCCGTGTCACCGTCGGGGCTCTTTGGCTCCGCTGTGGAGGGGTTCACCCAGCGCTTCACTGAGGCACAGAAATCGTCGCAGGCTATGCGGCATTTTCTACCAAAACGATCTGCCTCAGCGTCTGAGACCGGCCGCCCAAAACCGCCGCCAGCTCAACGCCCTAAGCCAGCACCAGCTCAGCCCCAGCAGAGAGCTGAACCGGAGGTCAAGCGCCAGCGTCCTGCACGACCGGCTGGCCCGCCTCGACGCCGCGGTCCCCGTCCTCGGATTACGCTGGACCCGACGCCGGCGCCGCCTCCCTGAAGAGAGTCTGAGGAGGAAAAGAGGCTCTGGTCCCGCTTCGGCCGGCCCGCCCTCGAAAGTTCTGCGTGTTTCAGTCCCCTCGGGCGCTGGACACACCCTCGCTGTAACAGCGAAACACAAATTTTTACCTTTTCACAAAAAGAGCAAATTTCCTCCTCTGTACACACAAACACACACACACGGCTTAACGTCCATAAGCATATCGACGCTCGCCGTCAAATTTCACGTTTGGCAATCCACCCCCGGTATGCCGGGCTGGATTCTAAACGTAATCCAACACGGTTATTCACTTCAATTCGCACGGAGACCACCCCGGTTTCGCGGCGTTCTCTACACCACTGTCCCAGACGATCGTATGCAGATCCTCAGGGAAGAGGTGCGTTCTTTATTACTAAAAGACGCGATAGAGACGGTCCCAGCGGATCAAAGCGAATCAGGCTTTTACAGTCGTTATTTTCTCGTTCCAAAGAAAGACGGCGGCCTCAGACCGATATTGGATCTACGCGTTTTGAATCGCGCTCTTGCCAAACGGCCGTTCAAAATGCTTACAGCCAGACGAATCATGGCGTTAATTCGACCGGGCGATTGGTTCGTATCAGTGGATCTGAAAGACGCTTACTTTCACATTCCGATAGCGCCACGTCACAGGCCGTTCCTAAGATTCGCGCTCGACGGGACAGCATACCAGTACAAAGTTCTGCCCTTCGGATTATCTCTGGCACCACGCACATTTACCAAATGTGCGGATGCGGCTCTCGCCCCTCTCAGACAGAGCGGCATCCGCATATTGAATTACCTCGACGATTGGCTTATTCTAGCACAGTCAGAGTGGGAAATTACTGCGCACAAGACCGTTGTACTCCAGCATTTGGAGAATTTGGGGTTCAAAATCAACCTCCAGAAGAGTTTGCTCACCCCCACGCAGCGAATCGCGTTCTTAGGCACGACGCTCGACTCATTAAAGATGCGGGCATGGCTTACACAGGAACGCGCGCTCACGGTCAGACGCGAGGCGGCATCGTTCAAAGCGGGTTCACATCTCCCTCTCAAACGATTCCAAAAAATGCTGGGTCTGATGGCAGCAGCATCCCCACTAATACCGTTGGGAATGCTGTTCATGAGGCCGCTTCAGTTTTGGTTGAAAGCGAAAGTTCCGCCCCGTGCTTGGTTGTCGGGCCGCTTATTAATCAAAATCACGTACAGCTGCGTGAAAGCGCTTTCGATATGGACATCCCCTCACCTTTTCCTCTTGGGCACGGAGCTCGGCTCCGTGAGCAGGAGGAAAGTGGTGACTACGGATGCGTCTGCGACGGGTTGGGGCGCTCACTGCGACGGCGAGCTCGCCTTCGGTGCGTGGAACAACCAGTTGTCTCAGCTACATATCAACCACCTCGAGATGTGGGCGGTTATCTTGGCGCTACGACACTTTCGACCGAAACTCCAACATCAACACGTTCTAGTGCGGTCGGACAGTATGACGGTGGTTTCGTTCATAAACCACCAAGGAGGGCTGAGATCTCGCTCCCTATCCAGGCTGGCGAGACGGCTTTTATTATGGGCTCACGCGAACGTACGTTCGTTAAAAGCGACTCACGTACCGGGTGTAGCCAATACGGTTGCAGACATTCTCTCGCGCAACGGTCCGCCGCCGGGAGAATGGAGACTGCATCCTCAGACGGTCGAGAGAATAAGGACCGTCTTCGTCCGGGCGGAGATCGATCTGTTTGCGTCAGACGAGAACGCGCATTGCCCGATCTTCTTCTCGAGACACCACGATGCCCTGTCGCAAGCATGGCCGGCGTGTCTTCTGTATGCTTTTCCTCCGGTGGCTCTGTTACCACAGGTCCTTCAGAGGATAAGAGAGACGAAATGCGCGATAATTCTGGTCGCCCCGTTTTGGCACAATCAACCATGGCTCCCCGACCTATGGCAGCTGAAAACATCAGCACCATGGCCAGTACCGCTGAGGAAAGACCTCCTATCTCAGGCGAGAGGGACGATATGGCATCCACAGCCGGAGCTATGGAATCTACACGTTTGGTCTCTGAACGGCAACCATCACGCCTTTCAGGACGGGTGTTAAATACTCTAACTGAAGCTAGGGCCCCATCTACCAGGCGCCTTTACGCTCAAAAGTGGTCTATTTTTTCTGACTGGTGCACGACGAAAGACTTAAACCCAAACACCTGTGAAGTGGAGCATATTCTCTCCTTTCTGCAGGAAATGCTGGACAGCGGTCGCGCGCCCTCGACGCTTAAAGTGTATGTGGCGGCGATAACGGCGAATCACGCCCTTATCGCCGGTCGCACCGTGGGAAAACATGATCTCATCATTAAATTCCTTAGAGGCGCTCGCAGACTAAACCCACCGCGACCTAACACGGTCCCGTCTTGGGATCTGTCCACGGTCCTGAAAGCGCTGCGCGGTCCCCCTTTCGAGCCCCTCGAACAGGCTGACCTGCGCGCTCTCTCGTTTAAAACCGCTCTCCTCCTGGCGTTGGCATCGGTTAAACGAGTGGGCGATTTACACGCGTTTTCAATTGACCCGTCGTGTCTGGAATTCGGTCCTAACGATAGCAAAGTGATCCTTAGACCGAGAGCGGGATACATTCCTAAAGTTTTGACCACGCCATTTAGAGTTCAGGTGGTTTCACTTCTCGCCCTTCCGACGGCGGACGGCGAACAAACCCCGAACACGCTCTGCCCCGTCAGAGCGTTAAGAATATACACGGACCGTTCTGCCTCATATCGCAAGTCAGATCAGCTGTTCGTAAGCTTCGCACAACATTCCTTAGGTATGCCGCTCACTAAACAGAGGCTATCTAAATGGATCGTCGAAGCCATTGCTTTGGCTTACGCCTCCCTGAATGAACATTGTCCAGTTGGTTTAAAAGCTCACTCCACGAGGGGTATGGCTTCATCTTGGGCTTGGTCTACGGGGATTTCTATCGTTGACATTTGTAACGCGGCCGGCTGGTCCTCGCCGTCTACGTTTGTCAGATTTTATAGCCTGGATGTACCTGCCTTACAAGCACAGGTCTTATCGGCTTAATGATTCACGCGACTGCGTTTCTGTATGCCTTCACGGTGCGTTGCTAGCTCACCGTCATGGCTACCTATTAATAATTCATGCACAGCTCGCGGCGCGCTCAGGGAACCCGCCGTCTCGTGCTCTATTGTATATGCATCATGGTGCGTTTAGAAACTTCACTGTATGCGTATTACTGTCTCATATATGGTGCTTACACTTGCGCTCGCTAGAGCTATGTATATGCTGGGTTAGGGCCACATGCAGTGTCTCTCCGGTAAGGGCACCTCAGTCCGTTGTGTATGCACGGCGGGATGGGATTACGTTCCCCCATAGCGTCAGCAAACTGACGCAATGCGAAGTGAACCGTATTGAAAGGGAACGCTTAGGTTACTCACGTAACCCCGGTTCCCTGAAATAACGGGAACGAAGCATTGCGTCGCTGGCCGTGCTACAAACGTCTACGCAGCGAGAGTTATTCGGCTGCGCGCTTCAGTCGAATAATAATGAGCTCTTGACGTATTTCACCGGCTTATATAGGGACGTGTGCCACGCCCCCGCGCGGGCTCAAACGTCATTGGTCTGTATTTTCTACAGACGTTAACCAATAGGCTTCAATCACGGAGTAAACAGGAGTTTCCCCCATAGCGTCAGCAAACTGACGCAATGCTTCGTTCCCGTTATTTCAGGGAACCGGGGTTACGTGAGTAACCTAAGCGTTTTCAGCTATCAAGATATATTCTAGGCCTGTGTCTTAGTGTGTATTGTTTTAACAGTATTGAAAATAGTGCCTTTAGTTATTGTTTTTTTTTATAATGTAGATTTCTAGAGACTCCAGAATGAAAACCAAGCCCTGCACTGCAAAAAATGAATGTCTTTCTTAGTTTTCTTTTGTCTTGTTTTCTAATATTAATATCTGAAAATTCTTAGATTGAGATACACTGACTTGGTAAGCAAGTGGCTTAAGATATTAAGTTTTGTTTATTGAAATAAATGATGAAAATCAAGAGGTTTTTGTTTACTTAAAACAAGTCAAAATATTTGCCTGTGCAGTAAGAAAAACAAACTTAATTCCAGTTTCAACCAGTGTTAATTTCGTTGACGAAGACGATGACGAAAAATATTCGTCAACGAACCTTTTTTCACGGACGAAGACTAAATAAAAACTAAATAAAAGTCAGATATGATGACGAAGACTGTAACGAAATATAACTGACACTTTAGTCAACGAATAAAAATAAGACGAAAATGTTAGGGAGGGACGAATGGAGAAGAGATCCAATCAGAGCTACTCATTTTGTGGGGAAAGTTTTGTGGGATCCAATCAGAGCGAATCTTTGAGGGTAGGTTGATCTACGCAGGCAGCAGGCAGTAGAGGCATTTTTAAAACCCGCGGCAAAGTTCATTTTCACGACAGGTTGTTTACATTATATTTAGTTGTACAGTCTTCGTTACCCAGCTTTGGCTGATTTCAGTTGACTTCGCTCGTTAGCAACACGCTAACGTGTTGCGATGCACCCGGTCTGAAGACATGTCTCATTAACAACAACAATGTCAGAGCTAGCGTCTAATCTGGTCACACTTCAAATATGACAAGACGACAGCCTGTAAAAATGACTCATCCAGAAATACATGCAAAGGTAAACATGCACGCTAAGGTTATTTTATAAGATAAACCACCGTGTTTTCGCTAATCTTGGAATAACATAGAAACAAATGGAATACACATCTGAACTGTATTGATTGTATTGGATTGTCTGAATTAATACTGAGTATAAATATTCAGTGTCCTCAAATTGAATGAAATGTGTAACGTTACTATTATAGTATATGTTGTGGTTTTACATGACTGGACAAAGTGCGTGTGTAAGTGCGTGTGTGTGTCTCTGTCTGTGTGTCTGCGCACGTGTGTATCTGTGTGTGCATGTCATTTAGGGAGAAGGCATATCTTTTTCAGGGACCATGTATATTTTTTATGTAGAGCGGGCCTTATGCTTATTTTATGTTAGATTATCTTTTGTGAAAAAGCCACGGTCAGTTTTTTTGACATTAAGAATAAAATAAAATACGTGTTTTCTTTAACAACCATTAAATCTGTCTCTGTATTGCATATTCAAACCTTAATACCATTCCATAACAGACTAAAAAACTTAAGACTAGACTAAGACTAAAACTCTTATGATATTTCGTCGACTAAAACTAGACTAAGACTAAAATATTTCAGATGACTAAAATAAGACTAAAACTAAATGGTGTGTTATTCAAAAGACTAAGACTACATCAGAATTTGCTGCCAAAATTAACACTGGTTTCAACTTGATCAACTTAATTTAAGTTTATTTTTCTTACTGCATTGGCAGATATTTTGACTTGTTTTAAGTTGACTTGTTTTTAAGTTTATCATTTATTTCAATAAACAAGACTTAATATCTTAAGCCACTTGCTTACCAAGTCAATGTATCTCAATTTGAGAATTTTTAGATATTAATATTAGAAAACAAGACAAAAAAACCTAGGTAAGACAATAATTTTTTGCAGTGTGAGGGAGAAGAACCAAGCCCTGAGGGAGCGTAGTGAACGAGCAGGTGAGAACATGCACTCTTTCTTAAATTTTACTTTTTTTGTCTGTGATGTAGGTCCAATATTACCATATGCCTTTCATTTTGTAGCTTCGGATGACAGCGGCTCACTTTTGGCGTTGCTTGACAACACTTTGAGGCAGGATAAAAAGCTCCAGGAACAATTTGTAAGTGTGCTAATTTTGCCGTAGGGTCATCTAAAAAGTAAAATTAAGTTTGTACACTGCATATACAGTCTGAATCCAGAGCCTGTCTCTCATTTATGTATGAGAAAATTCAGAGAAATGTATTTTGTAACACTTTTTTTGAATTTTCAGCTTTAGAGTATCTTCACCTTTCCATTAATACAACCTGGACTGGTGTAGGGAATCAAGCATGTTTTAGAGACCTGTTTCTGAAGACCATTGTTCAAAGTAAGTTAGATTTTTATATTTAAGTAGATGTGTATGGCCTTATGTTATTCAAATGGAATGACAGTTCTGTATTTTCTACAGGAGCCATCCGGAAGAACCCTGCAACCCAGGATGCCACTGATTGGGCTGTCCAGGTTAATGTTACGTGTTACCTGAAAGGAGCATCTGACCGTGAAGGCGGAAAAAGGCAGCACACAGCTGAGAGGGACCCACGGATGACCCCTTAAACCGAGGCTGACTACTGACACCCCAGCATCGCTGACAACTGGAAACCTTTCTGTATCCTGCAGTCAGTAACATCAAGAACCCTAAAGAATCCTGAAGTGTCACACTACACTCAACCAATCCACACTTCACTTTGAAAATTACTATTCTTTTTTTTTTCAAATTCCCTGTGACCCTGCCTTAAGGGCAGCTCCTCGGATAGATACGGAATGGCGAGGTTGTTTGTCCTTTATACAGGTGCACGAGATAAAGTACTGATTATAAGCGCTGCTTATACATTACATTCATGTGGATCTCTGTTTTAATATCTTTAGTGTCTTTTACTTTTTTTTGTCATGTGGATATGTTTTTTTTTAATCATTCTGTTTATGTTGGTGTGTGGTGTTATAAGCTACTGGAACCTTGAATTTCCCCTTGAGGATCAGTAAAGTATTCGTTCATTTTTCATTCACAATAGACAGATCTTATTGCAGCAAAGTGAAAATATTGTGTTCCAGGTCAGCAGTGCCATTATAATAGTCTATTCTAGTCCAGAGCTTTACTCTAGGATAAGTGGTAATAATTTATTGTTAGAAATGACGATTTATTTGGTATGCTGCACGTTCTTTGGTACCAAATATCCTCATTACTTGATATAATGTTTACTGGTAGCATAATTCTTTTCATCCTAGAGCGACCTCTAAATTATTAACAATTATTGTAAATGTTCTAATTTGCTTGTAATGTGTTTTTTTACTAGAATTTATTTGGAAACCTGCATGGCTTTATTACGTTTTTATTTTTCAGTTGTTTATTTCAGTGCTCTTACATATCTTGTTTCAATGACTGTTAATGTACTTTGAAATGTGGAATAAAAACTCCAAATGGGAATTTGTCTGGTTAGTTCAATCATTATTCTTGATAAACTGCATGCTAGAAATAGCCTATGTAAATATTATATATATATATATATATATATATAATATACAATAAGCGGGGGAAAATCGCTCGAAAAAAGCGTTTGCCTATGACGGGCCGCGAAAGAGCCGCCTTCAATATAAAGGCGGCCGAACGGCGGTTGGCCCGCGGGCCAGCCGCGGATTGAAGGCGGTAGACAGCCGGCTGCCGCTTTTAAAAAGCAGCTGCCGCCGGCGGTCCGCCGTCAGACGGGTTTGCGATTACGCCTTCATGACGCTTCTACTGCCTCCAGAGCACCGCCGGTGGTCCACCGACTCATTGCTATCTGGGAATGTCTCACACACACACTCTCTTGTAAAAAGATATATTTTATGCAGAAATAGACTATATGTGTGTGTGTGTCAGAAGCTGCATTTGCTGTGGGCGTATCGTGACGAACTGGACGCGGTCCGACCCTGGAAGAAGGCCGTTAAAATCGATTTCTTATTGTCGCTGCTGTGCTGGTGATGGGTAATACCATTTTGAGGGGGATTCTAAATTGGCGATTTCTGGAGTTTGGTGCGGGTTAGAGCTTAGATTCTCTGCCCGAGCCCGGACTCGACCCGACCCGCGGGCCGGGTCGGGCCGAAATTTCCAGCCACATCCTCGGGTCGGGTCGGGCCGGGCACGTCACGTGTCATGCGCAGCATCTCTTTCACTCGGAGTCTCGAACACGTAACGCATCACACCTGCTGTGCGTGCTGCACTATTCGCTTAAGTGTAACTGCAACATCATGGAGCTTGAACAAAGAAAAAAATTAAAACCGGAGAATTCAATTTGAGCACGTTTGGAGGAAAATCGGAGGTATGGAAACATTTTAAACTAGTCGTGGGGAGTGACAACACGTGTGTTGGTTTTGTCTCGTGCAATAAATGTGGCACGCTGCTCGTCTATGACAGCAAAAAAACGGGTACTTCGACGATGAACAGACACATGAAGCAGGCTTGCCATGACAGAAATTATGATAGCGGTCAGCATCAGCCCTCAATGTCCTCTTTTGTTACTCCTCCAAGCATTCCCCTGAGGGCGAGGCAAGCCGTCACAGAGAAATGCGTTGAGTTTTGCTGCAAGGACATAAGGCCGTTTTACGTTGTAAGTGGCCAGGGCTTCGAGCGGCTAGCTCAAGAATTAATCAATGTTGGTGCTACATATGGTCGTGTTTCGGCCCAGTCCATTCTGCCTCATCATAGCACAGTTTCCAAGGCTTGTATAGAAAAGGCAGATGAGAGGAGGGAAGTTCTGGCACAGACGCTTAGAGATGCTCTTAAGAATGGAGACGTAGCGATGAGCACGGATATGTGGACTGATGACTACAGAAAAATAAGTTACATCGCAATAACGTGCCATTACATCACCGACGATTACGATTTAGTTGGCAAAACTCTCACCACCGCAATGTTTCCCGTGGAAGATGCTAAAACGGGAAAAAATATCAGACGCGAGATAGTGGGCTTGTTGGTTAACAAATTTGGCCTCGACCCTAGCTCCCTCAACCGAATAGTGTGGGTAACAGATGAAGGCAGCAACATAATCAAAGCCCTAGAACCATATAAAAGGCTTTCTTGTCTTGACCACCTTATTAATACTGTCCTTCGCCACAGTCTGCATGCCGACGCACTGTCTGAAAACGCGCCGGATATAGGAGAGACCATATCTGCTGCGAAAGGACTTGTAAGGTATCTAAAACAATCTGGACTGGTTGCGCAATTGTCAAAGACAGTGCTACAGATGGGGGAGACGCGATTCAGCACAGTGTACCTCACACTCAAGTCACTGCAAGACATATACGCAGAGCTACGAGAGAAACTGGAGACCCGCGGTGAAGTTGAGCGCATCGAAAATATTGCACCTGACTTATTGAGCTTTCTGGTCACATTTTTGGAGCCATTTTATAATGCCCAGAGAGAGTTGGAGGGCGACAAATATGCAACCATAAACCTGGTCTGCCTCTGGGTTGACAGACTGAAGAGACATTGCCAGCCCTCTCCCACTGACTCACCGCAGCAAGCATTTGTGCGCCAGAGACATGCCGAGTTCATTGTGCAAAAAATCAAGGTGAACATGCTTCACAAAGTTGCTCTTTTCCTCTGGCCCAAATTCAACAAATTGAGGATGATGTCTCCTGTAGAGATAGCTGAAGTACATGCTCACGTTCGCACCTTACTCTTGCCTGTGGAGGAAGATGCTGCGGTGGCTCACGGTGCAACGAGCAGTACTGGCTTCACACCACCAGCAGCCAGGCCCAGGAGAGACTCCGAATTTGCTGAGTGGGAGAACCAAGACGATGATAACGAACCAGATGAGGATGAAGTGGCTATGTACAATTCACAAAAGCATGCCATGGATGACGACCGGGATCTCCTGAAATGGTGGAAAGTGAATGGATTGGTGTACCCAAAACTAGCCAGGCTGGCAAGATCCGTCCTCTGCATTCCAGCAAGCAGCAGCAGCAGCGAACGGGTGTTCAGCG
The DNA here is from genome assembly GCF_030506205.2 of Paramisgurnus dabryanus. Classification (NCBI taxonomy): domain Eukaryota; kingdom Metazoa; phylum Chordata; class Actinopteri; order Cypriniformes; family Cobitidae; genus Paramisgurnus; species Paramisgurnus dabryanus. The sequence continues at coordinate 15,832,293 of NC_133338.1, read as the reverse complement.
CAGCTGGCCGAACGATAGAGCTGAGGAGGGCCGCTCTGAAACCAGAAACTGTTGACGCAATCTTGTTCTTGCATGACAACATGTAGAACCATGTAAGTAGCTATAGCTTTGTGATGAATATGACATTATATAATTATTACATAAATGCAGGCAGCCTTACTTGGCCTAATCATTTTCTCTTAATCTACAGGCTCATACACAGGCAGGAGGCTACCAGAATGGAGCAGCGTTTTTGCACTATATGCCTACGTTTTCTAATAGGCTTTAAAAATATTTATAATGTTAAAAATTATATTATAAAATATTATATGTTCTAAAACATTGTTTAATTTTATTAAAGTAGTAGGCCTATAATCTTAGGCCATAATTTTCTGTGTTCATCATTGTTCACGGTTTATTTTATTTTTTTGTGTTTCTTTATTCGAAATTTCAATCCATTTAGGATCCATTCAGTTGTTTCTTAATAAACAAACAACGGAGTTTACATGCTTCTTTCTTGTCGTATTATTCATCAAGATAATAATAAATGCACGCACAATTATAAACTTGATAAATGTTATAGATATCTTTTACTATGCAATGTATTTCAACATTTGCAAAATTCAGAATTAAATTAATGTTCTGCAATTTGTACAAAAAGAGAGCTTGTAGTATAGCCTACGTGTTTAAGCCATTAAATAAGCACATTTAGTTTTAAGTTTTGAAGAAAGTTTTTCTTTAAAGTAAATTTCGTTTAGTATTAGTTGTATCTTAATTTTAATACATTTTTTATCAACCAATTGCCTGGATTTAATACATAAAAAGCAATATAGCAGACAATATAATAATGACATCGGCGCCGGCGCGCTGCGTTATTACACTACTTGAAACTCGCAACACACGCTGTCACCGAATTTACAAATGCACATCTTGCTTGTTGCCCACACACATATTATGTTGAAATAACATTATTAATAATAATTAATCTTTAAGAATATTTGATTGAATGCTGAATGTTGTGCTTGTTAAATGTAATACAATTAAAACTTTAATTATGATAATTAAAATTATTTAATATTTAATATTGAGTGACCAGTTTTTGCTCACTTATTAATAGTATTTATGTATATTATATTATTATATTATATTATATAAAACTGTGCAGCAGCTGCTCCCCTGTAGCCTAAATAATCAGCAGCTCCTGCGTTAAAAAATCTGGCGCAGCCCCTGGTTATAACGACATATTAAAAATGGTCGGGTTTAAATCGGGCTCGGGCTTTATAATTACAGTGAACGTGTCGGGCCGGGCTGGGCTCGGACACAATGTGCACGGGCTCGGGTAGGGTCGGGCTTGATTTGTTGGGCCCGATCTAAGCTCTAGTGCGGGTCTCCTTGGCCTTCAACATGTAGGCTATGAACATAAAATATACTTAAAGAGCACCAATTATGCTAATAAATTAGCACGTTATTGTAATATCCCATAGTACATACATGTTATTAAAACTTGAACTAATGCACTGAGTCTTATAAATTGCTTACATACCTCACCGATTTCTGCATGTCTGGAAAACGCTCGGTTTAGTTCCTGTCTCCGCCTCCCAAAATGTCTAGTGTATTCGGATTGGTCAGATGACTACTCAACTGTTATTGGTCAACTGGGTTCGGCGTGTGTTTGAAAGGTTACGCCCCTGACTACGCGTGGATTTTCCGGTTCTGACTGAGAGTCACAGGCAACGTAAACAAGCGCTATATTTCTCTATAAACGATGGTGTCTGTACTGCCTTACCACTTCAAGCTCGATCCAGAGAGTTCAGACGGCCGTTACGATGTAAACGATCTCCGTCAATGAACGCGATTGGATTTAACTTTTTTAAGGTGTCCTTAGCTCTGCCAGAATGCTAAACGAAGACGAAAATGTGTTGCAAAGACATCCAAAAGGTAATTATAACGTACTACATTACTTTGCAAACTATATGGAAACACCAAATGTAGCACATAGAAGGTTTTATTTGAAATGATTATAAAACTATTTCACTTATTAACATTATTTTACTATAGTAAACTTTATTATAAAAGACCGCTTACATACTATATTACTGTGCAAACTATATGGAAACACCAAATGTAGCACATAGAAAGTATTTGTTGAAATGATTATAAAACTATTTCACTTATTAACATTATTTTACTATTTTAAACTTTATTATAAAAGACTGTTACATACTATATTACTGTGCAAACTATATGGAAACACCAAATGTAGCACAAAGAAAGTATTAATTGAAATGAATGTTCTACATTATTTCACTATGGTAAAGTTTATTATGAAAAACTGCTTACTTATAAGTGCTATGTTTTTACTTATTAGGTTTTAAGGAGAATGCAACAGGTTCCAGGGCCTCTTACCTGCGTGATTCATCATCCAGGTTTTGCACAAATTGTCTAAATCCCTACACACAGAACATTTATTGTACCGACTATACTGTAAGCCTTTGAGGTGCAGGACTAGAGTAAGTTTTATTACATTTTTAAACCAATAACACTAAAGTATCATTATAGTAACAAAGTACCCAAAAGAACAAAAGATGCAACTTTAAAGAAAATATAATAGTCAGTCAAAAGTTTTATTTATTTATTACAAATATATATTTAAATGTTAAACAATATACAAATAAACATACTTTAGTAACCATATTGTGCACTTGTTTCAAAAATTGTTCAATTCATTTCCTACAGCTATCTATTCAGATAAATGGCATATCAAAGCTTTGTCAGCTGGTGCTATCTAAGACGACACTATAAGGTTATCATCCTGTCGTGTGTTGTTCTCCAGATACGCTTGGAGCTTCCTGATCAGATCGGTCACAATTTTGGCTTTCGACGACCCCTGCACTGAAGATGGCATCCAATCACGTCCTCCTTTGAAGGTCTCTCAAACTGTGATGCCAGGTCCATTGGAATCGGGGTTTCCTTCAGCTTATCTTCAAATACCTCATCAAACACAAGCCTGATCACATCCTCCACATAACTGTAGAAATATTGCAGTCAATAAATCTTTTGGTTTGATCATTTATTTCCCTGCTTCATACATTAAGTTTTTAATTATGAATGTATTTGAAATAAAACATTACTGCTTACGGTATGTCATTTGTGTTTTGGGAACATAGCCTTGTACTTTCCCTCTCCTGCTTTTGTTACGGCTTGGTGACATTGTAATGGATGGCTGCAAGGTACAAATACCTGTAAAATATAAACAAGCAATTAATTTATTGTAAAAGTAAATACTACTTTATTTAACACAGTTACTAAAATACTTAAATACCTGCACAGCATTCCAATAAATGAGAAAATCAATATTTTTTGCTGCAAATCTGAAATCTCAGGCTACGGACGGCAAAGGCATCCACTGATGATGATGATGGAAACATTGTTAAACGATGCTACTGCCTGGGTTCCTATTATTATGCAGAGAAAAAAAACTTTGTCATCATCAGTTATACATTTAAGACTGGTAGTGGTTTCACTAGGTAAATACATAATATGTGTTAAACACCTTTGCTCCTCATATGCCAGTCTTACTCCTTGTACTGTGTGTAATGATGTTGCATGTTTGCATACAGTGTAGAAGGATGTGTACAGCTGCGAATCTAGGATATAGACAAATAAAACAAACATGTATTCAGTCAAAAAGAAATATTATAACAATAGAGTACAACGACTATAAATCGTTAGACTATTCATTAAAACGTAAATGTATTACATATTACATGGCCCAACATTAGCAACACACATTACGTGTTTACTTCGTTTCAAAATCTAAGAAAGCTTCAAGTAAATACAACAGTAAAATACATATAACTTTAAACAAATCATCTGTACTTAGAGTTTCTTGAGTTTGATCATGAGAACAAATTTTACCGGTAAGTTAACAGTTTAGCTGGCATTTGTATTTGTATTTATCTTAGCAACTTAGCAAGTTTGTAAACATGTCTAAACCAACATCGATAAAAAAAACGAAAGCCTGCATAATTCAACATACACGTGTGTAAATATGGTACGTTGTTTATGAAATACAGTATTACAACACAAAACAATTAGCTTGCAAGCTTAGCTCTACACGCACATTATGTTAATCTCCGGTTACCGGTTACGTAATGTACAGTAAAAGGCAAATAATAAACATGAATACTTACAGTCTGTGATCCAGAAGTGCACAGTAATCCAACTTTCAAGAGGAGACGTCGCGCAAATCCAGCTTCGGTTCATGAGAAGCAGTTAGCCTATTGTGAAAACTCCGTGAACAACTTCTGACTGGATTTTTCCGGAACCGTATTAAACATGATGTCCTCTGTGGAAGTCCATAAAGTGCTATTTTGCCCTCGCATCTAAAGAGACAGCGTCTACTCGAGAGATTTAATCGCTTAAACAATGAAACAAGAGTTTGCAAACAGAGTCAAAGCAGGGACTCCCAACCTCCGCCATTTTAGCTCTCTTCTGACTCGGCACTCCCCACCCCACCCTCGTCTTTGAGGGCGTACCCAAGCAAAGCAGAGAGGGCTGAACTATAATAATGTTGGTCTTATCTACGTCACCAATCCCAGGAAGTAAACTGTTGCCTACAATCCGAGTGTTTTTTGTAGTCCTCGAACGTTAGAGACGATAACTCGCGTCATCGTTTTCTTTGAGGTATGTACTTTTTGAATATCGTTAGCATGTACTAATGCACACTTACACACAAAAGGATGTTTAAAAACGTGTATCCCATAATAGGTGCTCTTTAAATTTTTTAAACTAATTTATAAATGGGGTGGCAACAGGGGTGGTGTAATGATTTTGTCTTGTGTTTTGTTGTCAGGTCTTTTATTTTGATCATGTTCTGTTTCCATTCTTTTATTTTGAAATTTGATCCGAAATCACATACTTACTCAGTAGGTACTGAATTTCACTGAGTACCTACTTAACATGCGCTAAAACAGTACGTACATTTCAGTACGTCTGTGTATGAAGTCAGGGCGCTGTAACAGCCCTGTGTGTGGAGCGAAATCACCCGATTGGATGGTCTCCGGTCGATTGCTTTGCTCTCGTGGCATCATGGGAAAGCTGGGATAGAAGTGTCCGTCCGATGTTTGCTTCCAAATCTGGGTGTACTCAGTAGGGCATCAGGGGATTTCTCGACTACTGATTTAATGAATACTGAGGATTCAGACATAATACTCTGCTCACGTACTGTTTCCCCTACTAAATTGTAGAAAAGTAGGCGGTTTCGGACGATACTTAAGTACACGTGCCTCTGAATCTCGCGAGAAATAGTCCAAAATCCTGGTAATTCTCACCTACCCTTTTACGTATACTGAGGTTTCGGACATACTATTCGTTCGCGTACTACTTTTTGCCAACTATATAGTATGGCAGTATGTTGGTTTCGGATTCATCCATGCTTCACATTCTACTTCCTGTTTGTTACTATAAAACCGGTTAAAACTCATAGTCACATTGCGAAGTATTGTTATTGTAACTGCTGCAACTCTAAGAATTCTTGTTTCTTGTTTGTATCCTGTATTCATGGTTTTTGCTCTTCATGTTTTGACCCCGTTGCATGCATTGTGGATTACGCTTTTGGATTACCCTATTCAGATGTGTTTGCCTGCCCTTTTGGGATTTTCTTAATAAACTTCTCTGCAAGTGTATTCTACTCTCTCTTGCTTTGAGTAAGCAGCCCCTTTGTTACAGAATACTTTGACTAACCAGAATCCAGCAGAGGATTGTGTATCCCAGCCGGCAACACGAATCCAGCATTTTCTGTGTTCGAATTACGCCAGGGCAACCGCCCAATTGAGGAATACATCGAAGACTTCCTGAATTTAAGCGACCAGGTAAGGTTTAATGATGTGGCGCTCAAGGACTTGTTTTATCATGGACTTAATGTGTATTTAAGTCAACGTATGCCACGAAATGCCTTAACCTGGTCCTTAAAGCGAAATATTGACTTTGCTTTGTTAATGAGTGGCTCTCCCTTTACTGTGGGAACGGTAGATGAAGAGCACTACAGTTCAACCACAGCTACCGCACAAGAGCCAACTTATGTTACGTCTGATTCACAAAAAAACAGTTAAAGCCATGCCTGTCTCTGTTACCCAGATGGCCGCCACCAGTGATGGGCAGTAACGCGTTAGAAGTAACGCGTTACTGTAATCCGATTACTTTTTTCAAGTAACGAGTAAAGTAAGGGATTACAGTTGCAAAACGAGTAATTAGATTACTGTTACTTCCCCGTTAGCAGACTGCGTTACTGCGTTTTTTTTTATCTTGATTTTGTTTCGTGAGACTCTCTCGTGCGTGACGCTAGTCGAGTGACAATGACGTATGAGCGCCGCGCTGTCAGTCAGTGTATTGTTGAACGTGAGAAGACAACATGGAGCGCGGAAGAGAACAAGACTATGCAGCGTTTAATGCTTGGAAGTACCGACATTACTTTGAGTTTAACCTAGTTAAAGGTGACAAAAACATCAGCGTTCGCTGTACACTCTGCGTGGGAATAAAACTTTTATCCACAGCGAAAAATTCCACCTCAAATCTAAGCAAACACCTAGCAAGCCGGCACAGGAATGTGAAACTTTCTGAAAATATCCCTGAACGCCCAGCTGACATGACCGCTGCGGCTCCATCTCATACACGTTCACGCGAAATCTGATGTAAAACAACAGACTATATATCTGTATTTCATGGATTATACGCATTTGTGGACAAGCTGACGTACGTGACCGCTGCGGCTCCATCTCACAATCACGGGAAATCTGATGTAAACAACAGACTACTATATTTCATGGATTATACGCATTTGTGGACAAAAATTGTCATTTGATGAATTTTATTAGACTATTTTCATGGGTTATTCACACAACTGAAACAGACCGGATTCGACTCGCGATCGTTATAAGGTAAGAAGTCCCATTTATATTTTGCATGTTGTCTCTGGACTTCTGTAACAAAATACTACATTTATGATGCTAGAGCATGTCTCTCAAAACAGAGGCCCTCACCATACACTGATGCTAAACCCGTAGACCTTTTAAACGATGTATAGACCCTTTTACAGCTCACGTGATCAAATAGCCTGCGCGCGCATTTGGGCAACGGAAGTGGTGTTATTCCCCATTGGTTCTAACGTGGTAGCAACTCAGAAAGTTTATTAAAACGGTTTCCCAGCATCAAATTGTCTGGTTGTTGCGTTTGGTTGCACAAATATAATATACTAATATACGTATATATGTATCTGGCAACTTTATTTTTGGCCATCTGCTAACGTCTTCTATCCACTCCCCTATAGTACACGGATCTGGTAGCTGTGTTGAAAATGTTCATAAAGTCAACTTTTTTAAAATAACTTACTGTTTGTGTTGCTTCACTTTTGATTCTTACGATACTTCCGTTGCCTAAATGCGAGCGCATACGCTGCCACGTCATCATTGTGTACAAACAGTAAAAGGGTTTTGTACTGTTTATATTAATATTATTAATGTTTGTAGACAGTATGCTATATAGATATTGTTAGCAGGCTTAAAAAAAACGACGCCATCACGCCCACGAATTAGTGCGCGTCGAGAGGTTAAAACAGATAATGTTTCATTTGATTCAATTTCAGATGATGGAATATGCAGAAAGAATAGAATTAGGCTGAAAGGTCTTGGCCCGGTTGCATAAAGCAGCTTAAGTTTTTCCCTTAAGTATGACACTTAAGGGGAAATTCCCCTTACCTACAGTAAGAGAATAATTTAAGGGTGTTGCATACAGTATAATCCCTTAAATGGTTCTCTTAGGTAAGGGTAATCGTTAAATATTTCACGACAGCGACCCAGGTTTATAAAATACTATTGTTCCCATGGAGATGCAACAGAAAAAGCTTAAGTTTTTTTTGCAACACCCTTAAGTTGAAATGAAACATAAGGGTGAATTTAAGGGAAAATTACACTTAAGGTGCTTTATGCAACCGGGCCCTGTTGCATACTGTAGCATATTCAGGTCGTGCATCATGTTTTTGAAAAGTAATTAGTAAAGTAACTAATAAAGTAACTAATTACTTTTGGAAATAAGTAATCAGTAAAGTAACGGGATTACTTTCTTAGGGAAGTAATCAGTAACTAATTACTATTTCCAAGTAACTTGACCAACACTGGCCGCCACCATGCCTGTTTCTGTTACTAAGATGGCCGCCACCAAGACTGTCTCTGTACCAAAGATGGCTGTTGCAATGCCTGTTTTTCAGATGGCTACTGTTATACCTGCACCTACTATCCAGAAAGCCGTCGCCATAACCACACCTGTCTTTAAGAGGGCCGTAATCATACCTACACCTGATCTCAAGATGGCTACCACACCTGAGCCTGTACACAAAATGTCCGCCGCACATCAGTCACTTCACAAGATGGCTGCCGTACCAGTCTCTCCTGTTTTTGCCAAGACCCCTGGTGGTTACCCCTGAATTTCCTTTGAGTGTCTTGTAGGTCAGCTATTATGGTCACTCTTAAGCTCCATAGACTCTCTGCCCTTGCTAACTCTTTCACCGCCAGCGGTTTTTAAAAAAGTTGCCAGCCAGCGCCAGCGATTTTCATGATTTTCACCAAAGTTTAATGCCTTCCAGAAAATGTTCTTCTTTAAATATATAAACATACAATATACCAAATGAAAGAACAGACCCTCTGCTTTCAAACAAAAAAACCCGTTTCATCCTACCTTTAGTGGTTCTTTTGTAATCAGCTTTTGAATATGGGTAGGTTTCTGCAAAAACACCACATTTTGAGCAAAAAGCAGAGATAATTCCATTTTTGTGATGGACTTTTCATAGAGATCCCATTCAGAGCGATCCTTAAAACAGACACGGACATGCAGCCGCTTGCCATAGGGCAATACTTCCGGGTTTAAAAAGCTGCGGAAGTGGATAATAGCGGTATTGCGGAAAGACGGAAAATCTCGTCATTGGCGGGGAAGCGTTTTCTCTTAATTGACGAGATATCTTGTCAATGGCGGTGAAAGAGCTAACATAACCATGCATGACTCACATAGACTCTTTGCCCTATCTAGGATGGCCAACCCTGAACTCCCTGTCCTGCTCAAATTGGACAATCAAAAACACTATGAACTCTCTGCCTGGCTCAAGATGGATATTATTGAACTCTTTGAATTATCTGCTTTTACTGACCTGTTTTCTGCTAACCTGGCTATGCCAGCCTCTCTCTCTGCTATCTCTGTCTCCAGGTCCAGAGCACCACCAGCACCACCCTGGTTTCCAATGTCTCCTGTCCCTGTTCCCACGATGGCTGAAGCACCCCTTAGTAATTTTTTGGGGGGTAGTACCCAGACGCATGGAAGAGGCAGAGGACTCCAAGGACATGGCCGAGGGGACCCGCTGCTGCCTTATGATCCTAGCCCGCTGCTGCCTCACGATCCTGGCCCGTTGCTGCCTCACGATCCAGGTCCACGTCTGCCTCACAACCCAGGACCGTCTGTGCCCCATGGTCTGGGTTCGGCTCTGTTACCTGTATGTGTCCTGGCTCTGCCTCAAGGTCCTACCACCCTTTGCCACTCCCCATAGATCCTCCCCTGTTTCTTGTTTATTATTTGGATTTTTTTACATTTCATTTTAATTAACATTGTGATCAGTTATTTTGTATGAAGACCATCAAAAACACATAGCACATTAGCAAACTTTCTAATGCATTTATTTTTAAATAACCCAGCATTTTTAGAGTCTAATGGGCCAGATTTTTTTGTCCTAGTCCAGCCCAACATGTATAATGTGGCTTTATGGCTGTTTCCATTATTTGAGAATGTCCTTGTTGTATGGCAAGAGAAAATATGTCGTACCCTAGGTTTTTTTGAAACACCGCCACTTAAAACCCACCAACTTAACGGAAATGTATTTTAAATATCAAAAGAACATCTCATCTTGATAAGAAATGCATAGATTTAGACTTTCTTTCTACTCTCATTATCTAGTCCCATGCAAAGCATGCTGGGAACATGAAACTTGAAAAAATTAAGTTACAAAAACATATTTGTTGAAATACAGAATTTCTGTAGAATTACTGTTTTTACGGTAATTTTTAACAGTGCAGATAATTAAGTTAATGTTACATTGTGTAAAACATTATCAACATTATTATGTCAGGACAACTCATTAAATTAATGTTTTAATTTAAAATGTTTTATTAAATCATTAAATTAGAATGTTTAGCTTGCACCACTGCATTGAATTAACACTTTCTAAAGCAGGGGTGCCCAACCCTGCTCCTGGAGGGCTACTATCCTGCAGACTTCAGTTCCAACCCAGCTCCAACACACTTGGATGTAATTATTGCAACCCTGAACACCTTGATTAGCTGCTTCAGCTGTGTTTGATTAGAGTTGTAGCTATAACCTGCAGGACAGTAGCCCTCCAGGAACAGGGTTGGGCACCCCTGCTCTAAAGATAAGGCTTGAGGTTTCCTGAATTGATCTAGCACAGATAAAACTGATACAGCATGCATTTTTACACGAATAATAAACTAAAAGCTACTGATCATTTAATTTAAAAAGCAATGAATAAAAGTTCAGGCCTACACAGGGCTTAATTTGAGCCAGAACATGTTCCGGCACTTCTTTTGTCACTATGGAAAATGAATCACCTAAAACAAAATAAAATGAATTACTATTTTTGTAGTGTTCAATGTTTTTATCGGTCTTGTTTGTCTTTATTCCCCATTAAAGGTAGGGTTTCACATTTTGAAAAATGCTAACGGTAGCCGCCTAGCAATGAAATCACGATCCCACCCTCCAGTAAAATCGCTTTCAAAACACATGAACACGCACAGATCAGACGGTCACATCCCAAGTCTTATTCACCAGTGAGAAAACTTTGCAGTACTAAGTGAATAACATTTCCAAAATTACCAACATAAACAACTGGTTTACATCAGAATTAGTTAAAGCACACCTTCGGTTGTGTAGACGTAGTAACTATATTGTTATGCTAATCCGTAAACGAACACAAATTTTATAAGCAACACAATGTTTCATCAAAGTAGAATATCTAACTCCATCTCAATACAAACTAGGGATGTTAACAATTAATCGATCTTCGATTAATTGTCGATAAGAATTTACTCGATAAAACTTAACGATTGTTGAAAAACAAGATCATGCACGTGTGCGGCGCATGCGCAAAACCCATACAGTCGGAGAAAAAAAAATTAAGCGAGCGCGCAAAAGTTAAACTACTAGCTATGATCACAACGATGCTTGATGACAAGCACACGCATGTGCTTTTTAACGTCATGCTAGACGAGGCTGGCTGGCTGCCAACGCAACGAAATGACATCCGCAGTGGATCTGAGAAGGTCCGATGCAGAAAATGCAAATACGTTTAGGATACTGAAAGCAAAGACCCTATTCAGGGAAGCCTGCAAGATTAGCATAGCAACGCTCCTATATACAGAGAAGGAGACCAGAAGCCGATTTTAATGAACAGATTAAAATGTAATCTTAAATTATGGCAAGAAACTGTCAAATGTAAACTGTAACTGACTGTCGTTACACCCTGAATGCCCGCAACATATATCACTGATCATCATTATTGACTGGCTGTCTGAGGCGCTGCGTGTTTTCTAATGGAAGGTTGCCATCTCCGTAATATAAGCATCTTTGCTGAAAGTACGTCTAAGCTGAGGTGACGACGAGAAAAGTGCACTTCGTGTGCTTCTTGGATATAATTACAAACAGTGTATCAACGACTCGGAAAGCGAGGTAAACAACTTGATAAATAACACTTGATGATAATAAAACTGTTATTTTGACATGGACTTTCAATGCGTCTGTTGCAGAGTGCCCATGTGAGGCGGAGTTATACACTGTGTCTATTAGTAATTATATTTCATTACGAGATAAGTTTAAATTGATGATTTTATCAAAACAACAACTACATTGACTCATTTTACAATCCCACTAGCATGTTATTTAGACAAAATAAAATCTTTTAATTCGCGTGAGGAAGCTGTCGTTTTTATGCACACTTTTATGTCATTGGCTATATGCCACTGCAGTGAAAGCTTATTGCACTATTAATGTTAACGATTATTCGATTGATTGATCGTTAATTTAAATGATCATCGAATATGGGAAATTGCATAAATTGACATCCCTAATACAAACATATTGCGTACCTACCTTACCAAAATAAACAAACCAAAAAAGACCCTTTCAGACCCTTTGCCTCCTGCAGCTGTTTGCATCTCGTGGTAAAGCAGTAAAGTTGCCGATGTTAATTTGGGTTTTTGTTCTTTGCTGATCCAGGCAGTTTTTCCTGTTATAAAAGATGTCTTTCGTTTTGTGGCTCCAGTGCAGGTTGTCAATTTAGCAGAAAAGTTTGCCATTCTCACTGTTTACAGACAGGAGGTGAGCGCATGTGAACGCGCCGATGACGTATGGTGTCTGTGTGGACTAGCTGTGCGGTGGGCATTCAAATTACGCTTACGTATGAGGGACAAAAAGCTAACATCCTTTCGGACTGAAATCTATGTTTGGTTGAACATTTTTTGGTCCTACGCCTTTCACAGATGACATAAATTTCTACAAATACATTTAAACAACTTAGCACAGTGATTGCTATCAGGATGTGAGGAGACTTTTAACCAGCATAACTAAAAATGTTTCAGGATCAAATGTTTTGCCCTACCTTTAAAGTTCCACAAAAAAATTTTATTTACATTTTCGATTCGTTTTAGGATAATTGCTGCTTGTGAAAACAATTAATGCAGTGTATTTCGTTTATTTTTTATATTTCGCACCCATGCAGTGCATGTTTTAAAATTAAAATAAACATTGCCTTGATGCAGGCTAAACACGGCATTGTTTATTTTATTTATTTATGTTTTGACCAAATTTCAAAGCCCCGTTAGTTCACGCGCAATGCAAGTTGTCTGCCATATTTGCTTTCAATTCATTTATTAAATACATGCAATTAGTTGATGCAACGTTTACTTAAACAAAGATACAATTTATACAAAACAAAATTCACTTTAAAGAAAGGCTTTCTACAAACTGTACAAAGCAAAACTTAATGAAAGTGGTAAAAAGCATGTCTCCCGAATATATTGCACATCTTATGATCCTATCTTTTATTACAATTGTTTTTAGCAAAAATGTTACACACACACACACACACACACACACACACACACACACACACACACACACACACACGCACACACACACTGTAGGCCTATATTTTATTTAAATAGGATGTTCGTCATCGGTAATGATATATTATTATTGTAAATGTTTATTGTTGAAAATGTTTTTCATTTGTTTGAAAAACCTCATAATGATGGCACATCACTAAAATTTTATTTCTATCTCAATTTATTGGTTCGGCGGTCAAGGGGTACTTGCCTGAGATTAAGAAGCACTGCTATAGGCATTGTAATTTTTTGTTGTTCCGTCACCTCCAACCCGGATACAACCCCCCCTGCGCTCCAGGACCTCCCACTTTACCAATTAAGCACTGGGCCTACAGTAATTTTTCCTATTCCTTTCCATTATTTCCTCAGCTATTATGCTATACAGCATTCAGGTACTTCTCATTAAAAAGACTTAAAATAATATAAAGATTTTTTTACAAAAAATGATACAATTGCCAGTGGAAACAAAAAATATTGCCTGTGAATGTTTACTAATCATTTCCCATTGCAATCGAACCATGAATAAGGAAATGTGTTACATACAGGTTACAGTACACTGCAAAAATGACTTTCTTACTTATTTCTACTGAAAACAAGACAAAAAAACTATCTAAAAATTCTTAAATTAAGATGCTTTTTCTTGATGAGCAAAATGACCTAAGTAAATAAGTCTAGTTTTAAGACAAATAATATACAATTTAAGTGAATTTGTCCTTAAAACAAGCAAAATTATCTGCCAATGGGGTGAGAAAAAAAATTGTGAAATAAGATTTCTTTTTTCTTAAACACTTAATTCAAGTAAAATTTTCTCACCCCATTGGCAGATATTTTTGCTTGTTTTAAGCACAAATTCACTTAAATTATATATTTTTTGTCTAAAAACTAGTATTATTTTCTTAGGTAATTTTGCTCATCAAGAAAATACATCTTGATTTAAGAATTTTTAGATATTTCTACTGAAAACAAGACAAAAATACTAAGTAAGAAAGTCATTTTTTGCAGTGTACAACCAGCATGTTGATTATACGCCCACTAATACAAAACAAAAGATTTTACTTACCCTGCACAAGTAAAAAGAAGAGAATTCCAAAAATGGAGCAGCAGAAATCTTGAGTGGTGTTCATGTTCAGAAGCCGAAACAAATGACTGAGGCATTCGAGACACAGCGAAACAGCTAGACGAGAATAACTTACTTCCTCACACTTTGCAGCAGAAATCTTGAGTGGTGTTCATGTTCAGAAGCCGAAACAAATGACTGAGGCATTCGAGACACAGCGAAACAGCTAGACGAGAATAACTTACTTCCTCACACTTTACTGCTTTGTTGTCTTACTCACAGCGTGTAATACAAAGAACATAACACAGAGAGCTATGTTGAGGAGACTTAATCCACATAATCCACATAAATTACTACTAATAAAAAAATAGTAATTTATGTGGATTAAAATATAGCTTTTATGATGACACCATAATGGGACAATTTCACTTCATCAGGGAGAAAAAAAAATGAAATGCAAGTCAAGTTCAACTCTAAAGGAGCATATGCACTTACAGGATGGCACCTTATTAAATAAGACTTCTCTTGTCAAAGGTCTGTCACAAGCCCTAGCTGTTCCCTTTAAAGACGGGGTTCATGATTTTTTAAAAACACTTTAGAAAAGAAAGTCGGACGAGTACCAGAACACACTTGTAGCCAATCAGCAGTAAGGGGCGTGCCTACTAACTGACATTGTTGCATGGGTTACGTATGTGTGGGGTGGGTCTATCAAATGAAGGGCCAGATTCTATAGGGGCAGGGGCGTGTTAGTTTGGTGGATTTCAAATGTCAACATTGGCTTTCAAAAATCATGCACCCTGCCTTTAAGAGTTTATAGTCACTTCCTAAATTTGTTGTGAAATAACAATGTGTTATGAGGTCTATTTTAGTTTCATAATCACATAACAACCAGACCAACGGACTTTATCTAAAATCTGTTACTACAAATAATAGAAAAACATCTTATGAGATTTTCTTAAGGGACTGAATTAGTAAGGACATTCAAGGCTAATGACTATTGTTGAATGTAATTACTATTATTATTTATGAGCTTGTGTGTTCTTATCCAATGTCTGCTTGTGTCTGGTTTGCCATCAACTACTATTTTGCTCTGGAAAGCTTCAGGAGGGAGGTGAACTTTCTCATTAAGGCAGTTTGCGTCTAGGCAAGCATGCGGTACCATGTCCTGATGACTTTTCCTTTTTTTTAAACACGCTATTATTTAAAATATAACAGTTTTACTTGACCTTTGTTTTAGTTATATATTATATATGCTCGTGGATTGACGGGAAACTGTCATTTTACCATAAAATCATGAATGTGATGCCAAGTGTGTTTTAAACAGTAATAACTTTGAACAATTTAACAGAAAGCAATGAAATATTTAAAAAACACACTGTTGACAGAAGACTGCGCTGTCACTCTCTGCCCAGCATAAATTAATCCTCTATCTATCATCTATTTTAATAATCTTCAGAGAAACAGATTTGTGCATTGGGCTTTTTATGTCTGTAATTGTGTCTATATATCTGTCATTACACGGACCAGAACAGCACGAAAACAATGTGGATTAAAAAGCGTATTGAAGAGGTTTTGCTCATAAATGCAGGTAAAAGAAAGTAATGTGAACTTGAGATTGTTATTACACGCAGCCGGTGTAAAAGCACAATGGCCACGCGCAGCAAACGCTCTCCGCAGACGCGCTGCACAGTGCTCACCCGGCGTTTGAATAAACTAGACACTGATTAGCTACTTGCTCTACGTTTCTTTAAAATTAACAGGAAGACAACTAGCAGTGAATGTGCGTTCAAGAGAGTTAGTAGATTAGCATGGGAGGATTTGAACTTGAAAAGCGGAGTGTACTGACGCCTTTCCGCGGTTAAAACAACATTCCTTCTCATGGTCATTTATGTTTATTTGATGCTATAAATTAACTAGAAGGAAGAGATTATTGGAAAGGTGAGACTTAGTTTAATATGTTTAATCTAAAAAGTAACCGAAAAGTAACCTGGTCTGTCCTGTATGTCGGCGCGTTGTCAGTGTCTGCTCCGCTCTGTATTTTTCACTGCGTGAGAACGTGAGGGGGCGTGTAACACAGACTGTTAACAGTTGTTTTTAATTAGTATTTAAAAATTCTTTATGATAAAAAATGTTTAAAAAAATATTTTAATAACACGGTTTTAGCGGTTATAGAGTTCTAATGACGGTGTTCAACTATAACCGTCGGTCTCACGGTTATATAATGACCGTCACACCCCTACAAGTCTCACAAACTCTACATACGTCTGTTTGACTGTTTTCATATGTCCCCTAAACATCTGTCTGTAGGCTTCAGGAACTAACTCATACGAACGTAAAACCGCAGTCTTCAGTTTCATAATCAAGAGAACCTTCAATAGGCAATGCTGAACAAACTTCCTGAGCTTTTCCTGTTAAACTCCACTGTAATAGCAGAGTCCACATCTCCTTCGGTCATTTCAATTTACTCAATACGCTCAAACAAGTAGCGTAGCAGGAAAAGAGACTCTGGGTGTGCATCAGAAAATCTGGGTGTGCCACATCTATTGTCATATTGCCTAATGTGAAAAATTATTAACCATAAGCATAAAAGTAACCATGCTATAACCATAATGTTATGAGGGAGAAGGCAAAGGCAGATCCAAATGCAATAATTTAATAGACAAAAAAATAAGACAGGAAAAAATCAGTATCGGAATCGGAAATATACAAACTGCATTTGAGTGTTGGTTGGCGTTGAGCGAGAGACGGACGCGATCAGCGCTTTTCATATATCACAACTAATATGCAGTGTTTTCAACCAACAACATAATGTTTATTTTATGTTTCAGACATTTAAATACACATAAGTAATAGTAAAACAATACATTCGTAGTTTGTAAAATGCACACTGATGTCTATCGAAGGGAAGCAGAAAAAACAATCTATTTAAATGTAATTTGGGTAATTCCTGGGATTCGGAAATATTCTGTCCCGTAGATTTTTGAAAGTGGTGGTTCACCAAAATGAAATGTTAAAAGCTTTTCACAATACTTTGGTATGTCCTTTATAATGAATACAAATAATTATTGCATTTAAATAATTTTTATCATTTAAAAAATCTTATTTCTGTCTAACAGCAAGCATTTTGTGATGTCCCTAAGGTTCTTCGCTGAATTTGTAATAGAAAATAATTAATAAAATTTGCAGTGTCTATAATTTTCGACAATAATGCAAGTATTTAGTTTTGTGCTTTGCTTTTGAAGACAATTTTTTTTAAATGCAAAATATTTGATAAAAAAAACAACTTATAAAGTTACATCCTTCAGTTTGAACTCAACCCCATCACGCCAACCATTCTCCGGCCATAATAATTTGGAATTCACCAAAATGTGTCATCATTCACAGGAATTTGCATTTTTCAGCTCTTTTTGGGGCTGTCCACACGGAGACGCGTATCACTGTATACGTATACATTTTTTATCGTATTGCCGTTTCGTCCACACGGATCCGGCGTTTTGGGAGACTGGAACCGCTATTTTTTGAAACCTGGTCCTAAAATGGATAAATCTGAAATCGACCCCCTTGCGGTTTTGTGTGTACAGCCAATCCGTATATTTTGTGAAGCGAAAACGTCAATACATCACGTGTCGGCAGCCTCACACGTAACAGCAACAACAATAATGGCGGACTCCATGGTTGTGTTCATGCTACAGAAGCTACTAAGCCTACTAGCTTTATTACAACAAAATCTATTGCTTCTATGCAATTGTGGTGAGCAACAAGCGATAATGGACAACACCATATGCCACATGCTCTTAGATCCACCGCGGGAGACAACCAGGAGAAAGACTCCGCTCTTGCTCTTGAAGTTGTTGCGTTCGCCATCACTTCTTCTTCTTGGTTTGTATACAGCGCGCAAGGTTATGCGCATGCTCAAAGTCTTCTTCTCCGTGTATAGTGTATATCTGTGGCAGAATTACAGCGCCCCAAACTGGTCTGGCATATATACTACACCGCTTTCAGTCGGTTTCAGTGGTTTCGTGTGTGCGTAGATATTTCTTGAGACGACGCCGTGTTTACAGATTATTTTTTTAGAACGAGAAAAAAAAATGATCGGATAGGGAATGCACCGGCTTCATGTGGACAAAGCCTTTAACAGCAAGGTGCAGAAGATGGTAAGTGATATCACACTTTTTATTCATTTTTTGAGGTGTGTTATAGTCAGGGGGATACTGTCAAGCTTAACAACTCAACCCCATCACATACAATTAAGATGGAAAAAGTTAAAATTAAATCCATAAAAACCTAAACATATATTTATTTTATTGGCTGCCATGTGGCCCACTCTTCTACACCACATTAAGAGCAGTGGCTATTTTGAGCAAAAAACCTCAACCCCATCGGACTCAACCCCGTCTTGTGAACTTTGTGAGTTATTTACTTAATTTAACCAATGATTTCAATTTAAAAATTTAATTTCAGTAAATATATTATTACCAAAATCATAACTCGTATTTTTGTTATAGATAAAATATTTGATGTAATGTTTCCACTGAAACTTCAACAGGCATCCTATTCAGAAATGGCACCCAAATCAACAGCATAGAAGCAAAGGCAGTTTCGTGCATGCAGAGATGCTGACCCAGAAAAAAGGGCATTAACATGTCATTTTCTTTTATGACCCACTGATTGTTACCTATCTTATTATGAATCTTCTTATCTGCTGCAATTTTGTAAAATGTTCCTACATTGAGGAATGTTTTAGACACTAGTGCAGGGGTCTCTAACCTTTTTGTGAGCAAGGGCTACCAATATGTATAAAACAATCTGGAGGGCTACTTTTTATATAGTCTACTTAAAACTTTTTTGTTTTACTTGTTGATTTTATTTTATTTTACTTGTTGATTAGTTTTAGTATTGTTTAAAATGTTAACATACGTAAACCAAGCCAAGCTAATATTAAAAATAAGTCATAAATAAATATTACAATTGAGATTATTAATAGAATGTGCTTTGGCGGGCACCTCACAGTCTAGTGAATTTCCCTAGTGGGCCCATTTGATAAAAGGTTCTGTTTGGTAATCTATTTTTGTTTTATCTTACCAAAAATAACGACTGTACTGTCTGCAGTAGTTTTCTTTATTTAAATTCTCACTGCAGTTCAGATATGTAAGCTTAAGAGCAAGTTCTACCAGAAAAACTCTAATGCCGTGTCATCATTCATCTCACAAGACCTAGCCAATCACCTCTGATACTGGGAGTATTTAAATCCTTCGCTCACCTGTCTCTGTGTTCGCAGATACTGATGCCAGGATTCACACACTCGATGTTCAGTGCATATGTGTCACTAAAGCGTTTGTTACCTGTAACACACCGATTCAAATGTTGAGTGATTCTATTGGGAATTTGAACTGTTTTCCTGGGATCTTTCCATTCAGTGACATCTGGCTGCTCTTTCTCGTCTACTTCTTGTCCTTTCAGAAGTCACGGTACACGTTTTGTTTCACCAGCACCATCACGAGGAGCTCTCACAGAATGCCAAAGACCCAAACAGGGAAGTCTGCAAGCTTCCTTAATAGTGTGTAATCGCTTGGCTGGGCTGAACCCATCTGGCCAGACCAAAGTAGGCGGGGTTTTCATTAAATTACTACAGTGTTTATATTTGAGTTAAATAGTGGATAAGGAATACAGAGACTGATGTAGCCTGTCTCCATTTCATGTAAATTTAAGCTGCCTACCTACAGCTACTTGACTTAAAACACACCTGACAATCCAACTTGAATTGCTACGTGTTTCCATGACACGGATTTCCGAGTATAAGCTTTTTGTCCATTTTGTATGGATGCCCCGTTTCTATTGGCCGCGCGGGTAATCATCACAGAGCGCAACGCAAAAGTTAAACTATTTTGAACTTTGACTGTTTTAATGAATTGGTTTCATAGCGCACTGCACACCGCAGTTTATGTGAAAGCCGTATGCCAAACTGAACAGATCAACGGCAAATATTACGTCAGATCAAATATACCCACCTGACCCTTATTACAGACTTTAATAAGGATATGGATATATGCATTTTAAAAATGTTAAATCTTACGGTAGGACACACCATTAATATATCATTGGAGAATAAATCCTGGTCATACAGCGTAAAGTTTTCAAGCTCACATTTTGTCGCTGAGCAAATCGTAAGTGTGTCTGGTCGAATGGCAACAGTAATGCATATTGTCAATTTTATTGAGCACGGGCTACAGCATAATTTTTTTATCTAAAGCTTTGCGCTTCAAGATCTTCAGTTATTAAAGTACATGCATAAAGTACGTGAACGCTTCAACTTGTACTTGTACTTCTCAAATGAGACTTTATTCCAGATCTCGGTCAACTTCTTATCAAAAGCTCAGTCGCGTTGAACATCCCCATCTTCATTTATCTGGATTATCGTCTTCTAAGGTAAGCTCTCTTATTCATTGTACTGGATTGGCTGATAGCGCACATTACATGCTTTTACAACCAAAAGATGGCAATGACCATGTTTTACAGCGTGACATGGAGACGGAGCTGTGGTTGCATCAGTTTAAACCATTTTTAAGTGCACTGTGCGTTGCTTGCGACACAGGCACCCAGAGCAAGTGCATGGGTTGGCTACAGCGGATTTGTGGACACTGGTTAGAAGACATAATGTGACAGCTAGCTTTAAAATCGATTGTTTCACGATGGAAATCTTTCGTCTGAGAAGCAGAAAAAAAGGGCAGTTAATCCCGGGCTTAAGGTTATGAATCTAAATGATAACTTTACAAGCAACTTTGTCTGGAATAAGATGCGTACAATCCACTTACTCTGCATCCTCAAGAAAATAGCAAAACATGCATCAAATTTCCATTTAACTATAATACACTGCCTGAAAGGATTTAAACCATTATAAAATCATGGCTGCATACATGAGGCAAGCTATTTTAAAACGATATACATGTTTTTAACATAGACTCTTTTTACACCATTTACAGATGTGGCCTTTAAAAATGCGCGTCTCTGAGACCAGAATGCCGCGGAGACTTCCGAAATTCTGCGAGATCCCGCAAAAGGGGGGTTCGGTGGGGGACGCAGGAAATATAAAAACCTGTAGAGGGCAGGCGTGTTTCTTGTAGGCCATACTGACGACAATGTGTGTGCTCGACTTCATGCTGAGCGTATACTGTATGATATTGAAGTAACATGACACGGACTTTGATGTCATACAAATGCATGCTTTTTGGCAAACATTTTGTTGGCGAAGTTTTCTTTTGCCAGTTACATAAACAGTCACATATTCTTCATAAAAATCCGACTCAAACGCGGATCATTTGTCTTATTTTTTCCGTGTACTTACAGTAGAAGAGACGTGATGTATGATAATCGAGTCTTATAACAAAATAATTCGCGAAGACCTTTGAAGAGACCGAGCGCATTTACGCAATATCATTAACTAGTTTATCTAATTTTACATTTAGTTCATTTTTGCATCTGAACGTTTTAATAGCTTTAACATGGTTGTGGTGCGCTTTTCTGCATTACTGAACAGTAGGCTACTTTTTATATTATTATGTTTCCCTTTACATGGTATGAAACACGATAAAAAGTATGCATTGGTGTTTAATACATTTCACTGAGAATTTGTATAATATGTTATACTTTTGTACTAAGGAAATAAAATCATATTGTGAGTGTAAATATTCATAAATTCGAGGAGTTTCTGATGTGTTTGTCATCGGCAAAATGCGCAGTTTCTTTGTTGCTGATTAAAAACCGTTGGCTATGTGATTGTTTAAAATTGACATTTTTTCTACTTATTATTAATTTATTTTTTGCCTACATTTACTCAAATAATATCAATGTGAAAATATAAGTAAATCATACTTCAAGTTAGGCGTAAAACTTACACATTTTTGATGTCAAATAGAAATAATAATAATTTGAAATATGCAATTATTACAGTTTTAAAAACTTAAATATATTACTCTGACCTTTTTAAATATATTGACTAAAATAATCTGTAAATGTAATACTTATATTATTAAGGCGTATACATCAAATAATATATGTACATTTTACACAAAATATCTGTTCTATTTTTAGTAATTTATTTTCCAACTAAAAAAATCGCATAACTGCATTAAGAGATTTTATTAAGTTACTTTAATCATTTATTTTAGAGATATTTACAAAGCCACTGAATCATTTTTAACAGTGTGTACATTATGACCTTATTATTAAATGCATATAAATAAAAATATGTAAAACTAAATAAAAAAGATATCATACACGGACTGTATGTAAGCATACGTTTTCTTGTTCGGTGCACGTGGGTTTAAATGCCGTTTTTCTAAAGAAGAATTTTAAAACTTTATTGGTGGTAGTTGAGAAGAATTCCTTTTTCCATTTCTAAATCATTTTGAGCGCAATATAAATATATCATATTGTTATTCTTATTATATAAGAATACGCAATTTTTACAAACTTTTTAACATATAGAAAATACACGTTAAGCATGTTGTGTGTATTTCCTAATTACAAGCTTTTGATGAAATTGCACCAAAACTAAACGTGCATAAAAACATAAAAAAGTCATTTAAATAAGCGAAAAAATATTTTTTATGAGCTCAAAAATTTGAATATAATGTGCTATTGCTGAAAATTGCCCATCTCTAAAGGAGAATATTCATCTTTAAAGTTTAAGAAACAAAAAAGTACTGATAAGCATTCTCAAACATATATATTCTGTAAGCACTCATTTATCCATAATGATGTAATTTATTTTTTAATAACATATTGTCGCTGTCGGGCAAAGATACTCTCTGGACACCAAGACCATGTCTATGGGTTCAAGAATAACAGAATATTGGCCATTTGAAACTCGAAAGTCATCACTTTATTTTGTCCCATTGTTTTCCATTTTGCGTGTGGTAAAACTCCTGTGCGCGTCGTTCAAATTCATTGAAATTTCGTACACTTGTAGTTTAGCAAGTATGTATAATACAATCAGTCTGCACATCGTCTGAGGAAATCCGAAGTTGCGTCGAGGGGAACCAAGCTGACAGCCGCGACAGCAGAGATTGTCACGTACCTACAGAAGGGTATTGGAAAAAGCTTGCATCTGACCTGCAGCGATATCATTCTGGCTTGTTGGGATGTCAGCCAGCGAGAGTCATCTGATTCTGACCTTGTTCTTTTACTCCTTAGAGTCTAAAACCAGGAGGGCATATTAAGTATTCATTGTATTTTCATTTTAACAGAGCAGTTGCGCGTTTCACACACCTCTCCAAACCACGTTGTTAACACTATACTTGTTCGACTTCATGCGGCGCCGCAAGAACCGACAGCCGGATGACGTCAGAGTACCGCGAGAATGATTCAAGAAATCATATTTCGCCTCGCTCTCGCGATACTGTGACGTCTTCTGGCTGTCGATTCTCGGGGCGCCGCATGAAGTCGAACAAGCCTATTGACAGCAGCAAAAGCTACGCATGCGCATTTAACTTGTAAAACTCAAAGGTGAATGGGTAATGTAGTCTCTGCTCTCGGTGGGACGAATTAGGGAGCTTGCATTGTGAAGGGCGCTTTGAAAAGCGGCAGCGCAGCCAAATAATTAAATTAAGCCTCTGATTTAAACAGATGTGCAAACGAGCGTTCTGGTACGTTAGAAGTAGGTTCTGGGCGCAGGGAGAGGCGGTGGTACGCTCAAGAGCTATATTTGGAAGTGGCGGTACTGGCCCACATTAAAGCACTGGCGGTAGCAAAGGTAGACGGCCCTTTGAAAAGCAAAAGAAAGCTGATAAAAATGAGAAACCTACACTGAAATAAATTGGAGTAGGATTTAGGCTACTTAACAAAATCTAAACATTTTTCACTCAGAAAATGCTAGTAAATATAAACAAAATTATCAGCAGCTTTAACTTTATTACTTTTTAAATTTTAATTCACTCTTTGTTTCAGCGATGTTTATAAATGTACTATATTTTTGCATTTTGATTACAAACTGTTCTACACTGAAAAGAAACTAATGTAACCTGATTTAATCACGTAAAACATGAGTCTAAACACAAGCACCACTTTTCTGAATGATGATAATCACAAACATCCCAGAGTTTGTAAATCAATTGTTTGTAAAACATATTTAATGCTAACTTTACTTAAAAATTCAGAAAATATTTTTTACAGTGTATAAATAAAAAGACATGAAGGAAGTTAATTCCAAAATGTAATTAATTGTACATGGTTTAGCTGCTTGTTTTAGCAGCTACCAGTGACAGAGAGTCAAGAAATTAAAAACCACCCACCCCTAGGTCTGCCAATTCTTTGCCAACCCCCAATGCTAATCGATCACCTCATCAAAGAAAACCGGTTTATCCAGTTTTCACCAGCGTGTTGGGTTTTTATATCAACCTTTGCAGTTTCTTTGTTAAAATGTAATTTAAGCAAATAGGCCTAATACATAAGCTGTATGTTATTTTAAATGAATGTTTATAACTTATAAAATTAAGTGGATATCAGGTAACTTAATTTGACATATGTTGATATAACCTAGGCTCTTAAGTCCCACGCAATCGCCATGAGACACACGCATTTCTGTCAGTTTACACGCTCACACACCAAACCTTGTAAGCTATTTATCACGCTGAGAAGTAAAATAGAACTTTTCCTGCTATACAAATTAATAAAGGAGGTGCTGGTATACAGAGCATTTCTGTCGAGTTTAGCAGTACATTTTTTAGGTGTGGTCAACTTTACGCAGCGCCACAAGAACCGACAAGCAGATGACATCAGAGTACCGCGAGAAATAAAGCGGAGGAGGTTGGTTTTAAATCGCTCTCGCGGTACTCTGATGTCATCCACTCATGTTTGAGTCTGTATCAGATGAAAATACAGATTTTGAGGAACAACTTATTGTTTGGAGATTGTCAATGGACGTTTCTGAGTGGTATGTTTGTTTTTTCAGTGTAGACCTGCAAAACGCCAAATGCATAAAAATTTATTAATATGGTAATGTCTTAGCATGATATGTTTTCTAAAATGTTTAAAAATGAACAAATCAGTTGTGCGAAACTACACAGAATTTTTTTTTAATGAAACATATTCAATGGTTACAGTGCCTCATGGTGGGGTTGAACCCCTGGTTCAGTTTACCCCATCTGTTTCACTTTGCCCCACAGCCACCGTTCTGGGAAACTGCCTAGCTTAGTAATTCAGGCTAATCTTTAGCTAAATCATTCACATGGTTTTATACATTAGCCTATCACAAATATTTATGGTATGAATATTTAGACCTGGATAAATCTACTTTAACATAACAGCCTTTATACCTGGTATGTATAAATTTTACTTTGATAGGATAAAAACTGTTTTTTTTTTTTGTTAAAAAAATCATACTTTAATCATAACTTTTTAATTTGTCCTTCTCTTTAACATATAAATTATGGTTGCTACCTGTATTTGTGGTCACACGGCTACAAATCTGTATGGTTGCCTAGATAAAGGGGGTGGGTCAACTTACCCACTGGCTCACTTTGCCTCACTCTCCCCTACTTGGTATTGAGAAACGGTGTTTATCGAAGCCGGAGCGCGAGCTACAAACTACAGAGCGAGTGCGCGGGTGCACAATGGTGAAAGAGCAACACACGATGTAAATAATTATACCAGTGCTCGCAGTACAGACGCTTTATATTTTAGCGTACTGCGTACCTTCACTTTCTTTTGCGTGCCACCACTTCTCATGTTGCTGGTACTTTGCCTTAAAGAGTCAAAGGGCGTTTCTATGTGGCGCTGCGCAGACAGTTCGGCAACGAAGACATCAAAGTACCGCGAGAGCAAGTCGAAATGTTACAAATGGTCCGACTTTACCTTTGCTCTCGCGGTACTCTGATGTCATACGCCGACCAGTCAGCGCCGCACCATTTAAAGTCGAAAAAATATTTTTGAAAAAAAATGCACTAATAAAGATATTAGACAAGTTTTTCATGAAAGGAAGAGAGTTACTCCAAGAGGAAAATTTTATTGGAATTCCATTCTAAGAGATGTAATTTGGTGTAAAGCATGGTTGCTGCCCTATAAATTTTGTATTTCAAATAAAGTGAGAGAAATTCATTTGAAGATATTACACAAAATATACCCAACTAATTTACTACTTTCTAAATTTATGGACATTGGGAACGAATGTTCATTTTGTAATAATACTGAGGAGTCTTTATGTCATTTATTTTTTGATTGCCAAAATGTTCAGGCATTTTGGAATGAATGTTTTTCTGTCCTATCAACTAAAACTAACACAGTCATAACATTTAATATGAAAGATATTATTTGTTACTTTGAGAATGATGATAAAAACATTTACAATTTGGTAAATTTCTTCATTTTGTATGGCAAATTCTTTATTCATAAATGTAGATTGTTAAAATCTTATCCTTTACACCTGGTTTTCTTAAAAGAAATCACTCTCTTGTATTTGGCGTCCTGTGAATGTCTTCTATTTTATTTTTATAACTATTTTGTTATTCAACTTTGGAAGTTTCTATTTTGATGCCTGTTTTCTGTATTAATGTTCATATGTTCTCTAATAAAAAAAAAAAAAAAAAAAAAAAAAAACATTTAAAGTCGAACACACAAAGCGTCAAGGCAGGGCCGCTGGAAGTCATTTTGAACAGGGGGTGCTGTGAATTTTTTAACCAAAAAACCTATGAGCCTATAGGCCTATTTAAAATACATTTTAAAAATAAATACATTGAGATTTACTACTTTATTGTCATATACACTTCAGGGCACACAGCCAGGGTCTGAAACACACAGACATCATCAGTTCTCAGATGAATATGCGCTATTAATCAGAAGCAAAAATACTTATCCCAGGGGGAATTACTTTCGTTACAATTTACATACAACATATAATATTATAACAACATATAATATTAATTAAACTTCACAATTTTCAATGTCCATGCGGACGAACATATTTTACTTTCGTTTTTAAGTTAGAATCACACGACAGATGTAAAATATTCTCACATTAACATACCTAGTATATTTTTATATAGATCTTTTTTTTACTAAATAGTACTATTACTGTCTTTTTTAAACTTATAAATAATTCATAATTTGAACAAAAATAATGATGGGTTTAGTTCTGATATTGTATACTTTTATAAAGAAATACATGGTGTATAATTACATTTTTAGAATAGGCTTTATATAAGGTTTGTACTGTAAAAATACTCTATTTGTTACAAACAAAAGATAAAGAATTTACAAACGTGTGGAGAGCCATTTCAGCACTTGGACAGCGAAATGTTTTTTTTAAAAGCATTACTTAAAATGTTTTCTCATCTCACCATATCTACAGGTGCAGAGTCATTATATACAATAAATCCGTTGGGTAGCATTTAAAAAAAACATTTAAAAGTAGATGCATTTGTTTAAAGCAAAGCATTTATTTACTTAGCTACAGATGAAGCAGCTATTTAAGCCTTCTAACGTCTCATAATTGATCATCATTTATGTCCAAGAGACTCAATAATAATCTGTTACATTTTAATCCTTTAATTTTTCATATTAAAAAGCGTTTTTGTGCTGCTGCGCATCCATGTATGTAATAAACAAACCCGCGTTGTCATTCCATTAATACGCATATTATCAATGCGCTCTTTACTCGCGCAGAAAAAAACTCGCGTCGCGCATTGCGCCGGTTGTATAATAGAAATTCCAAAGTCTCTCATGAGCTAGGGGACGAATGTCCAGGGAGTTCAGTATTTCTGTGTGGGCATGCATCAGGGAAAGGTGTGTGAGTCTTTTCTGGGTCATGGTGCTGTACCAATGTCTTTAAAAGACGCAAGACAAAGAAAGTGCGCTCGGATGAGGCCACGGATAGGCACAGTAATGAAATTAAAATCCAAAATACACGTAATAACCTACGTGTGTCAAAAATAATTTCCTAAAATATTCATAAGTAATATATCAATTGTGCAAAATATTTTTACTTAAAAAAAATATATTTCTCGCTTTTCCGCGACCATGCGTCAAGGTCTGGAGGAAAAGGATACCCGCCCGGTGCCGATTGAGCATGTAAGCATATGTTTTCTTGTTCGCTCCACGCAACACGGGTTTAAACGCCGTTTTTTTTCTAAAGAATAATGTTTAAACTTTATTGGTGGTGGTTGAGAATAATTTATATTGCAGAATAATGTATAGGCCTATTGCATTTTAGCGCAATATAAATGTATCATATTGTTATTCTTAATATAAAAGAATACTAATATATTTTTTACAACATTTTTAACTTTAAAACATACATATAAAGATGCTTTGTAAAATAGCTTTGCTTCTGACAACAATTTTCTGTAATAAATCAGTAAATCAATCACAAAATGTGTTGAAAGTGGCGAATAAAATGCTTGTCAATTCAAACAAAGGTGTATAAAACCGCTTTAATTAACAATAACTAAACTGTGCTCTTTTGCATACCTCTACTTTTCTCATGTCTTTCTTTATGCCACCTTTATCTTTTTAAAATCTTGCCACTTTTAGAAATAATTTGTTTGCATTTTTTGTATACTGCACACTTTATTTGCATCAACTATACCCATAATAACATTTTCTACGTTTTTCTTTCAATAAAAATAAACATATTTATTATTGTCTTAACTTAAAACTTTGTTTTTTAATTTATAAATTAGATTTTATATAATATTTTAGTAATATATTTACAAAGCCACTGAATATTTTTACTGTTATGAATAACGGCTGAAAGGATAAAAAAAAAATCATAACACTGACTGCCTATATGCGCAAGAAAGGTATTATTAAAGTTTTAAATATGTAAAACTAAATAAAGATATCATATGCCCACTGTACAGTATGTAGGCCCATGTTTTCTTGTTCGCTCTGCGTGGGTTTAAACGCCGTTTTTAAAGAATATTTTTTAAACTTTATTGGTGGTGGTTGAGTAGAATTCCTCTTTCCATATGTAAAGCAATTTAGCGCAATATACATGTGTCATATTATTGTTCTTAATATATTAAGAACAATAATACTACTATATTTTTACAACATTTTTAACTTTAAAACATGTATTTTTATACCACATGAATCTCTTTAAAATATTAATACTTTTAGAAAAACGGACATAATTATTAATATTATGAACAAACAATGAAACGGTGTCAAAATTCGACAACACAAATAATTAAGATATACATTGTAAATAGAGTTAAGTGTATTAGGCTCACACTAAATTCTTTGTTGCACTTAGTATAAATGCCCATTGCACATACAGTCATCTTAATATATGTATGCGCTGTTATGCTTGCAAGAATTGGTTGACGTCACTTTGCTGTTTTAATAGAAATGTTAAATATTCAGCAATGCCCTACAATACAGCAATAACTTCTGGAAACAACCGCAATGACAACGCATATAAAAATGTAGTTTTTTATGCGCCACCTGGTGGATTTTCTGTGAAGCGAAACACATTAAGGGAAAAGGGAAAGTAGCCCCCCCGAAAACACTTGCAGAATTCTGCGTGACTCCGCGAGACGATTTGGCGAATGCCGCGGGAGAAAACGCGCGTTTTTAAAGGCCACATCTGTATGGCCATTTCTCACTCTGGCATAACTTTGCCTTCTGTGGCCTACGCGGA
This sequence comes from Paramisgurnus dabryanus, assembly GCF_030506205.2. NCBI lineage: Eukaryota > Metazoa > Chordata > Actinopteri > Cypriniformes > Cobitidae > Paramisgurnus > Paramisgurnus dabryanus. The sequence continues at coordinate 15,802,412 of NC_133338.1, read as the reverse complement.
CTCTCTGCTATCAAGCCTAACGAGGCTTTATTTTCCGGCCAAGCGGCCTCTAAGCTCTCAAGCCTAACGTGGCTTTATTTTCTGGCCTATGCAGCCTTGTCTGCTCTCAAGCCTAACGTGGCTTTATTTTCTGGCCTATGCAGCCTTCTCTGCTCCCAAGCCTAACATGGCTTTATTTTCGGCCTACACTGCCTCTCAGCTATTAAGCCTAACAGGGCTTTAATTTCCGGCCAAGCTGCCTCTTAGCTCTCAAGCCTAATGTGGCTCTTAAGCCTCACTTGGCTTTATTTTCCGGCCGAGGGGCCTCTAAGGCCTACGCGGCCTCTCTGCTCTCAAGCCTAACGTGACTTTATTTTCCGGCCTATGCGGCTTCTCAGCTCTGAAGCCTAAAGTTGCAGCCTTACACGGCTATCCTCTACTGTTGACATTACGGTCGATATTGACGGACATGTTAATGACTATTCTCCTTATATCACTATGTTCTAGGAACTTCCAAGAAACATTCCAACTGATGGGTGTCTATCATCTTTATCGACTCTTTGGGGATAGGCTCCGCCCCTGCCCTCATCTTCAGGCAGGAACTGCATGAATCCGCGATCCCCGGATTCAAACTACGGACGGGGTCTACGCCAAAGAACAAAATAATTTCACCCTCAAGCTTTTGCTGTTAATCACTGTTAAACAAATTAAAATTAACTGTTAATTTGTCTCCCGAGATTTTCTGGTAGAAATGTAAGCTTACGCGCAAGTTCTACCAGGAAAACTCTAATGCCACGTCATTCATCTCACAAGACCTAGCCAATCACCTCTGATACTGGGAGTATTTAAATCCTTCACTCACCTGTCTCTGCGTTCGCAGATATTGACGTCAGGATTCACAACCCACCCTCCCTACCAGCACCTCTTCAGGTCGGCTCTGTCCATACATCGGGGGGGGGAGGCTCCACCCCTGCCTTCATCTTCAGGCAGGAACTGCATGAAACTGCGATCCCCAGATTCAAACTACGGACGGGGTCTACGCCAAATAACTATATCATTTCACCCTCAAGCTTTTGCTGTTAATCACTTTTAAATAAACTTAAATTAACTGTTAATCTGTCTCCTGAGATTTTCTGTGAGAACTGTTATTGAATGCTGTGCGCAAAAATGAAGTTATTATTTTTTATATTTTTTCATAGAGAAAGCCTATATAATTAATATATTACAGTGTTTTAAAATAAAAAAAATGTGATTACTTTAATTACAAATTAATTAATATTAAAACTTATTACATTCATATTTTATGACACATATCCGTTTCGCGCTTACATACATACATTTTTCAAAACCAAAACTCAAGATCAGATCAACAACACGTCGAATTCAAGTTTGCAGTCGGCCAAAAAAGCCTGAAAAGTTAGGAGATAGGTTAACCGCTCATATGGCCGGTGGGTCTGACAGAAGCAATCAGGGAGAAAGCAGTGTCACTGCTTTAAGCAAAATCAAGCTGCTGGTTCCATCACTGCACAGTTAAAGTGGAACTGACAGCACTTAACGACACGAGATGGGCATTTCGATGGAAAAACATAACCGCTGTAAAGAGTTCAATTAGGGTCTTGCTCTCTACTCTTTCTGAACTCGCTGTGCCACCTTATCGCAGGTTCGTTGAGGCATCTGGTCTCTTAAAGAGCAACTTGAAAGTTAAACCACCCATTCACTCAAAGTACAGAAAAATACTGTAGGAAATAGATTTTAAAAAAATATTTTTCTAAATGCACTAATTAGGCTTCTGGGGTCATTTTTGTAAGAAAATTTTAGACCCGCCTCTAAAAACCGCCAAACCGGAAGTGACATCACGAGAGGTGCACGATGGATCGCAATGACAGTTTTTCGGATGCTGAGGAAGTAGTAAATGTTTATTCTTACTCATATGACGGACCACAGCCTTACAATTATGATCCAGTTATGCAGCCAAGAGAGCAGGGACAAGCCAGGATTAGACAGGTCGGTCAAAGGAGACAAATTGAGTTGTGGTGTGATGAGAACCAGTGGAGAACTGGGCAGGTTTCATGGTGAGAGATCAGTGTTTATAGATTCATACACGTCAGGTAACGAGATGTAATATGTGATCAGATCATAAAATTGGACAGATTATCATCATTAATCATGCAATAGCAAAGAAAGTACTGGTCATCTAGTGTTGCTACCTATCAGTAACATAAACTAGTAAGTGTTGAGCAGGTGTAATGTCATTCGTTAATATCCCTCCCCACTTACGTTACGTGATGCAGCGGTTTCTCATCACAGCCGGAGAGGGACAGGAGCATTTACCCGAAACCCGTTCTTGTTTAATAGGTGCTTGTGTGGGAAATGTGTGCCTATGGTCACAGCTGAGGAAAGTCAGTGCTGCAGGGAGTTGGATGCATACTGGGCATTGGTGGAAAACATCACGCCCAGACTTCAAGTACAGTGCCTGACTCTGCATCCGGGCTTTGAGGCGTGTTGTCTAAATCCATATGTGCTACAGATAGCCTACATGCACTTTAGACAGGAACATGGACCTCTCCATGCCAGCAGAAATGAGTAGGTTTAGGGCAGAGATAATGTTTTACTATTACCAATTTATGTAGTACCTATGTGTGTAAGGGATAGTAAACTTAACTAATTTGATGTGTGTAAGGGATTGTAAATTTAACTAATTTGAATATTAAAACAATCTGAATGAATTTGTTTTAATTACAAGTTGTGTATATCACACTTTTGATGCCACTGTTATAAGACAATAATTACATATTTTGTCCCCATCTCCAGACAGTACCGCTACACAGCATACAGGCAGGTTGTCCGCTGGGCCTATGGTGTTCTGGGCAGACACATCAGAAAGCCATTACCTGCATGTGTTGTGTCCGCTATTAGAAGCCAGTTTCCGGAGGAAGGTGGTCTTTATAAAGGCTTTGAATGGCCCCATTTTGGTGATGAATAAAACAAAGAAATTACTATTTGTCTTAATTTACCATAGTTTACATCAAATATATACCAAGCAGATCTGCATGTGTGGTAAATTAAATGCAGTTTTTATTTATGTAGCACCTAGAGAGAAATACACCATCTCACCCGTTTAAAAGCATTTCATAATTGTTCAGTAACTTCAGTAATTTGGGAGGCAGTGGTTCTCAAACTTTGTTGGCATCTCTTCGTGCCCCCCCAAAGAAAGTGTATGACACAAAACATTGCGAAACTTAAAATTTGAAGTAAACAAAACATTACATTACACACACACACACTGTAGTGGTATTGGTTAGTAGCCTTTTTTTTCTGAGGTTTAATTACACAGGATTTATGATGTTTTTGGGGCGGTTTCCCAGACCAGGATTAGCTTAATCCAGGACTAGGCCTTAGTTTAATTAGGAAATATAACTAGTTTTAACAAACATGCCTTACTAAAAACAGTACTTGTGTGCATTTTGAGGTAAAACAAAGGGCCCTGATGTATTTTAAGATATGTAAGTGCAAGTTGTTTTCAGTTTGGAGAGCTCCTAAAAGTGTTTAAGTCTAGAACTAGTCTAATCCCTGTCCGGGAAACCGCCCCTTTATTTTATAAGAAGGCATTAACCTGGGGCCCCCTGGTACCACCTCAGTGCCCCCAGTTTGAGAACCACTGCGTTATTGTATGTTGAATCTTGAATGCTGTGCTTTATATAAGCCAACAGCCTCATCCTTGTCAATCCTCTGGTAGGAGCTGGAGAGGGGTGCAGGTGCATTTAAAAACAGAACAGTGCTGGATTCTCGTAGACTCTGTGGTGACCTTGAATATTCCACTCTAAGAGACTCCATGAAGGATGATGCATATGCTGGGGGAAGGAGGCACAAGTTTAGATCAGTCATTGCAGACTCGTGGTCTGATTTACTTAATTATATTTAAGAACTAACTGAAACTGCTTACTGTATGATGGCTTTTCCTTAACAGGACGGACTACCCAGCCACCTTTGCGGAACCTAGGGTAGCGAACAGCATAACGCGCCTCACCATCACTGGTTTGAGCATCTTGTCTGTCGGAGTTGTGGTTAAAGTGCAGGGCCGCAAGGAGAAGTCTGTAAAAAAAGTATAATTTCTACCCATTACAAGTTGTACATATGTGAATAAACCCAGAAGAAAAAACAACACACAGAAAATGTGGAAAAAAAATATATATAGTGAGAGAATATGTAAGGAATAATTGACGACGGGCCATTGAATTATAAGAAAATAATGCACACCAAGGTGGTAATGCGGCACGACGCAAAGCGGAGTGCCGTTACACCGCGGGTGTGCATCATTTTTTAATAATTCAAAGGACCGGAGTCAATTATTCCGCTTATACTACGGTTACCACAAACATTGCTCTTTTAAGACATTTGAAAAGTTAGGTATGCGGTTTACAGAAAAATAATCAACACCCATAGAACATTTCTCAGCCAATCAGAATGCAGCATTCAACAGACCCGTGGTATAATAAAATATAAAACATTCCTACTACCTGTTCATAGGGTACAACAAGATAATGCAGTTTTGAAGAAATTTGGATTGCCAAGGTTTTAATTTCTTTGTTCAAGCCCTTTAAAGTGGTGGTGATTCAAATTTATTTTATTTTTTGAGAGCTTTATGCAATGCTGTTGTTCAGACATAAATAAGCTTGTAATCATTTGCTGCAAATTTAATGAAAGATGGGCTGGCATGCATTAGTTTCAGAGGGTGCTCATTCTTTCATCATAACATACTAACCGGCTGTACATTCCAAGGAAGGAGAAACCAGTGTGTTTTGGTGCAAAGTGCAGCATGAGAGAGTGAAATGCCTCTAGTGAAAAGGTCTGATGCTGTGGGGACAACTGACGAACATCCTTCACCAGCGCTGTTCTAGAAGCTATACTCTCCAGTTTAACTGCTACAGTTGATCCTACAGAAACACACATTTTGTTTTTACAATGAAATTATGTTAAAATGAGTATGTAGTGCACTTACACTGGATAATGTGAATGTTGAGTATGCAAGAAATAACCAGATGTATTTTAGACTTAGGTCTCTGAAATGTCAAACAGCCGTTATTTGGAAAACAAGCCCAATGATGTTTCTCTATAAATTTGCGGCCACATAATGAACCTAGTAGGTTGTACCTGGTTCCAGCCACGCCTTGTTTCTTGTTTCCCCCTCTAGAGGTAGATGTGCACAGCAGGGAAACGTAGGAGTGTCATGTACGTGGATGTCCTGAACATGGTTGACCATACTTTTCCACTTAGCCTCCATCACATCTGCATCTCCATTAGGAGTGGAAGCTGCAGTCCAGTAGAGATGGTTAATTACAGCTGGCCTCCACAGCTTCAGATCTTCACAATCCCTGTCCTTTGCAGCAGCATCCAAAGCTTTCCCTACACCTGTTTCAGAACAGACACATACAAAATGTTAAAAAAGTAAAATGTAATTATAGGCAACCTAAAATAAAACACCTATACACTTACTTTTGCCAATATGCCATATGTCAAAGAAATGGTTGGTTCCCTTTGAACACAACTCCTCCCGCACCCATTTGGCAACCTAAAACATGGGACACAACACATAGATAACAAAAAAATTTAAGCTGTAAATATAGTCAGCAGAATAATATTTTGTGTGTACATGTGCGTGTCTTTACCTGCCGATTTCTGTCTGTGATGAGGGCTGACACTTGCATATTTTGCTCAGTCAGAAACCTTATGCTGCGCTTTAGACCCTCTAACTCACACCAGCTGCTACTTGGGACTTCTGAGCTCTGTATAAAAACATTTCACCATGTCACTATGTTACATGAGATGGGTGATACTGATATGTGTGTTTCATAACATGAACTTACCTGTACAAGCTGAACATCTTAAACCTTGTTTATTCGGTCTTCGATCAAAGAATATGTGCCGTACTTTGCACAATGGCCAGGAGAATCTGACCTACGAATGGCAAGAACAGTTTAATTAAGTATTTAAGCACAAAAATAATACATTGAACAATATTAAGCTATATAAGTGTGCAACCTGCAGTCACCAGACAGGATCAGTCCCCCACTCATCTCCTTCAGATCTCTTATTATTCCTGCCTGTTCATTCTGCCACGCCTTAATGACAGTAGGAATTGTATACAATCGCTGATGGCGGAAGAAGGTGTTGACAGTGATGCACTGAAGCCCAAAGAGTTTCAACATCCTGATGGTTTGGGTAGCCATGCAACCTGAAAAGTGTATTGCCCCGCTCAGTAAGAGGTTGCATGCTGGCATATTGCGATGCAGCATTGGCTGGTTCTGCCAGAAACGCTGGTACCCACATGCTGCACAGACCTAAGAAATGTATAAAAAGGGGAAAAATTACTATACCATAAAAACAAATGTATGTAAAGAAAATAAAAAATACAAGTTTGGGAAGTTTTTTTACATAATAATAAACAGCCCTTACCTGCTTTACTTTTAAAAAAGTTCCCTCCTGCTTCTCAACATTTCCTTGCGTTTTTCCAGAACAGGCTGGGCAAATTGTAAAGAGAGACATCAGCTGGCTTCGGCACACAATGAACTTGTCAGCAGCACTGAATAAAAGAAAGACATTATGTTTTGACTTGACATAATTTGGTTAATACAGATAATCTAAAGTTAAAAAAATAAATTCTTACATGTGATCAGGGGGAGTTTCCTGCAGTGTTTCCTCCTCAGATGAATCACTTGTCTTTTCACCTTCTGGTGTCCACAACACATCATCAGGTTCGTCCATGAAAAGAGAGGATGAATCATCATCGCTGTGCACAGGACTGGTAGATGGAGCGGATGTTTTTGTCTGAGTCCCCACACTAACCATCTTGGGCTGTGCCTGAACAGCTATAACAAAAACAGGTCCAGCTTTATAGAAAAACAGGTCTACCTTATAAAAAATGTGTAACAGCATATCACTGCTTAGGTACCGCTGTCAAATCCAACAACAACTCTGTCACACAATCTAAATGTGTTAATTTAGTGCTTTCAAAATGAAAATGAGAAAAAGTGCGTCATACAGAAATATTTTACTATGTATTTGCCCTTGTGCATTTTGTAAACAGATGGTGTTATGTACAACTACTTTTAGATATGACTACTGGTAATGTACCTGATGAACGATGTAAAGGTCTCAGGTTACACTGTGAGCCAAAGTCATGCACTGATGACACAGGGACCAGTGGAGAGAAAGCCTCCTCCTCTGGGTCAGCAAGCACTGCAGCACTGGCTGTCGACGGATTACCTTCCAAGTCTCCCAACAACTTATTAACAAAACCACATGTAAATACAATATGAATTAGTTGTAGAACGTAACTAAACTGTAACTACACGTTATAATATTGTCAAACTGAAAGTACAAGAATGATTTCAATAATTAGATGAAACGTGATGTGGATAAGTTGTTAAGCACGACCGCGACTGTGAACGTGATTTCAGAAATTATGATGTGATCCGGGATCAACATCATTGTTGGTAACGTTAATGGGTCTTGGTTGGTAATTTGAGGGTTTAAAATAGGGTTTGAGTTAAGGGTACGATTTGGTATGTCTGATTAAAACAACCCAGTCTCACCCCATGTCGTCAATATTTGACGACACTTGACCATTCGTCATATGTTGACGCGAAGGGTATACCTTTCGCGTCATTTTTTGACGAACTGGGGACTTCAATACTATTACGTCCGTTGCATTCTCTTTCCTATTTTCTTACCATTTTCGCGTCGGTTTAGGGTTAGATTTACATAATGACATCCCTACCCAAACCTAACTCTAACCCCAACGCCAGGTGACAACTGTTTCATTTCGCGTACCTAACTCTAACCCCAACGCCAGGTGACAACTGTTTAATTTTGCTTACACTGTTTAATTTTGCGTAATCTAACCCTAAACCGACGCGAAAATGGTAAGAAAATAGGAAAGAGAATGCAACGGACGTAATAGTATTGAAGTCCCCAGTCAACCCATCCTCACCCCATGTCGTCAATATTTGACGACACTTGACCATTCGTCAATATGTGACGGGGAGGGTATACCTTTCGCGTCATTTTTTGACGAACTGGGGACTTCAATACTATTACGTCCGTTGCATTCTCTTTCCTATTTTCTTACCATTTTCGCGTCGGTTTAGGGTTAGATTTACATAATGACATCCCTACCCAAACCTAACTCTAACCCCAACGCCAGGTGACAACTGTTTCTAACCCCAACGCCAGGTGACAACTGTTTAATTTCGCGTACACTGTTTAATTTCGCGTACACTGTTTAATTTTGCGTAATCTAACCCTAAACCGACGCGAAAATGGTAAGAAAATAGGAAAGAGAATGCAACGGACGTAATAGTATTGAAGTCCCCAGTTCGTCAAAAAATGACGCGAAAGGTATACCCTCCCCGTCACATATTGACGAATGGTCAAGTGTCGTCAAATATTGACGACATGGGGTGAGGATGTGTTGCCCCAGTTCGTCAAAAAATGACGCGAAAGGTATACCCTTCGCGTCAACATATGACGAATGGTCAAGTGTCGTCAAATATTGACGACATGGGATGAGACTGTGTTAATTAAAACGTAGATCCAGGATCACATTTTTACTTGGTGAAATCACGGTGACCACGCAGCTACACATCACGTTTTATCTAATTATTATAATAATAATGTTTAAAAACAAGACTTACTGTGCACAGTGTGCGTTTTCGTTCAGCTGCACCTCTGACAGACCCATTATCATCCTTTTTCCCGCCGGCGCCATCACCACATGCTGACGACGACGGACCAGGCGGACTTGATGGACGTGCTGCGTGCACCGAAGGAACCGCACCAACTCTGAGTCTCACGAAGTTTTTGCTTCGGTAGCCCATGTTGAGCTCCATCATATCGCTGTCATTATAATCCTCCGGCCTAAAGTGAACGCTGCACACTACCGCGTTTTTCGATACAGATGCAGAAGTGAAATCCCGTCTCCTCATCTGCACAAAACGCACCCAGGCACGGAAGACACCGCCGTCCTCCTTGGTCTTTTTCGGAAAACTAAAGACGCGATGTCCTGACAGACTGGAGTTTGTGCAACCTCCACAAACACAACGATTTACCATGACGATGATAAACAGAAAACCGAAAACCAAAACTATCGAGAACACACCAAATTGCAACTGCTTTCACTGAATACCAACCTACTCTGCACTGAGCCAGGGTACAGCCTGTCAGACACTGCGCCTCTGATTACGTAATATGACGCGTTGTTGAAAAAACCCGGGATTTTGAGAACTGTCTTAGAAACAGTCACCTTTTTTACAAAATTTATGCGCTCAGAGTCTTGTTAAAAATTTTTAATTACGCATTTAATTTTTATATGGTACTTTCATACAAGGTTATATATTTATCTCACAAAAAAAGTAACTTTCAAGTTGCACTTTAAGCAATCTCAAGATGGATTTGTTCTGCGTTTTTCGTGTTTAGGGCTGGGTATTGGCAAGGGCTTCACGTTACGATACATATCACGGTACATGGGGCACGATACGATGTATCGCGATGCATTACAAAACCTTGCACACGTCAGCTTTGAAAGCTGCAGGCGTTTTTAAATTTTCTGGTATTTTCTCACTCCCGATAACTTGGTCATAGCAAGGAGTGTTGATGCGGTTTTAAAATGCAATCCAGAAGTTGCGGACCTTACCGGTGGGAACTGCAACATGTGAGAGATCATTTTCAGCAATGCGAGGCGTAAGGAACTGGATGCGTTCAACCATGAGCCAGGAGAGATTTTCGTCCTTGAGTCTGCTGCATATTGAGAGCGACATAACAACAAAATTAAACATCAAAGACATCAAAGACATTATCAACAAATGTGATGCGTTTCCAATTGCAGGATTTTACTTTGTTAGGTAAGGCAATGAATATTTATTATTATTGGCTGCCATGCCAAGTCAACCATACACTATGCCTGCTTTATTTTAAAATTAACATTAGTTTCTGAACGTATTGCACTTTTTTTAAATAATTCATGGGCCGTTTATGCTTGGAGGTGTAGGTTGGTGCCATGAAAAGTAATTAAATTTGGTTTTGCTTTTTAAGTTTGATTCTGTATGGACAGTCTGTGTGTTTACGTTTTAAATGTGAGAGCACTACTTGTGAATTGTTTTTAAAAAGCAGCACAAAGTGTTATGCCTGAAAGAAAACCAGCAACGCCCCCGTGTTTTTCTGATTGGTCTAGTGTTCTAGAACTGACATTGATGAGCTTGACACTGCGTTTAAAGCACCAATCATGTCAATTTATCTCGTGTTTATAAAAAAAATAATAAATTAATGCAGGGCTTGACATTAACTTTTTGAGGAACTTGTCCTTCGGACAAGTAAATTTGTGTTTCACTTGTCCAGGTAAAGATTTATAATATAATGTTTTTTTGTGTTTTGCTAATCAGTGGTGGAGCAAGGGATTTTTCATAGGGGTGGCCAGGCAGGGGCCAGCAGTTACTCTTGGGTGGCACATAAAATCTTTATTATCCAACCTTAAAATACTTTTAAGTATTATAGGTGTGTTAATCAGAATAATGTATAACATACAATTGCTATTAATTAAAATGAATTGAGATTAACATACAATTTATAGTCATAATACCAACTTAAGGCAAGTCTGCAAGCTAAAGCATGGAACACTGTTTATTGCTGCTGCTGCGATCCTGACACTGCATATGATTCCCTGGTAAATGAAATAACAGATTCTATTCGCTGCTCCATTCCTATAAAAACTGTCACACGCAGTAGGGTAGAACACAAACCCTGGCTAACAAGGGCAATCTTTAACTCCATCAAACAAAAGAATAAACTCTACCAAATATATGTTAAAAACCAAATATAGAGAATAAAACTAAATACAATGTTTATAAGAATAAACTGTTATATATAATCAGGAAAAGTAAATATAGTCACTATTGTGAACTTATCAAAAATTCGCAGGGAGACTCCAAGAAATCATGGAAAGTGCTTAATAATGTTTTAAATAGGGGCCATAAAGACACTGTGCTCCCAGACACAATTAATAAAACTGATCTTGCAAATGATTTTAACAATTACTTTGTATCAATAGGGGCTAATCTTTCAAAAAACTTAACTCAACTATACAATGTCTCTTACAAACAATATATGTCAGGCAACTATCCAAATTCCTTCTTCCTAAAGCCTACAGACGCGACTGAACTGCATAATATCATAATGGCTCTGAAGAGCTCAAATTCTGCTGGAGAAGATGAAATTAGTAGTAAAATATTAAAAAGTATTGCCAAAGAAATAATTGAACCACTTACACACTGTATTAATCTCTCACTGCTTACAGGAACTGTTCCCAAAATGACAAAAATTGCAAAAATAATTCCAATTTTTAAATCTGGTGATAAAAATGATATAACAAATTACCGTCCCATATCCATCTTACCAACTCTTTCCAAAACATTGGAAAGAGTGGTTTATATAAGGCTTATTAATTATCTTAATACACTAAACATACTCAACCCATCCCAGTATGGCTTTAGAAAAAAACACACCACCTGCATGGCGATCCTTGATCTTACTGAAAAGATCAATGATGCTATTGAAAAGGGGGAATGTGGTATTGGTGTATTTTTAGACCTTTCAAAGGCCTTTGATACCATCGACTTTACTATACTACTGTACAAACTGCATCATTATGGAATTAGAGGCCAACCACTGAATTGGTTCAAGAGCTACTTACACCTGAGGCAACAATATGTAACTATTCACGAACAGACATCAGAAAACAAATACATTAAATATGGTGTTCCACAAGGATCCATATTAGGTCCTCTACTCTTTATTATTTGCACTAATGATTTGGAAAATTCCTCAAAGACTCTCCACAAAGTAATCTTTGCAGATGACACTAACTTGTTCCTATCACATAAAAATGAATTTGAACTTCAACAACTACTTAACAAAGAGCTTCAGAATGTGGATAATTGGTTCAAAGTAAATAAACTATCCATAAACGTTAGAAAAACCAACTACATAATATTCTGTCCAAATAAAAAACAACTTAATTTCGAGGATTTAAATTTCACGATCAAAATAAGGGGAGAGGAAATAAAAAGAGTGAAGACGACGAAATTCTTGGGTGTCTTTATAGATGATCACCTAAACTTCAAACACCATATTGAATATCTTGTCAAAAAGCTATCAAAATATGTTGGTCTGTTCCTTAAGCTTAGACACCTGCTTCCCCACGCATTACTACTTATTCTTTATAAAACTCTCTTTGAACCACATTTAAATTACTGCAATATTATATGGTGCAATACTTATTCAACTCACTTAAAAAAATTAGAAATTCTACAAAAAAAAAATTATTCGTGCCATATCATGGTCTGACTTCAATGCGCCAACTCGCTCTATTTTCTTTAGGTATGGTCTTTTAAGACTAACTGAATATAATATATTTCACAATGCATGTACTATGTATCAGGTGGTCTTTGGTTTGAATAACAGACTATGTGAACTTGTTCCAATCCACTATCCCCGGCACACTTACCTCACTAGAAACATGCATATCATTACTGGTAAAAAACGGAGATTAAAAAGCACTGGCATGAGTGTAGTGACCCGGGGACCGCGAATCTGGAATGAGCTGGATGAAAGTCTGAAAACCTCAAGCTCTATTTCTTCTTTTAAACAAAACCTCAAGAAACAATTACTAAACTTGTATACATCTTCCTGATGTACGTACTATTTCTCACTCTGCATGTATGTCAGTATAAATTTCTCAACCTTAAGGTAAACTGTTAAACAAATTGTATCTGTTAAATGGGATCTCCTTCCTTTTGTTGTATGAAAGTGATGTATTAAATGTATTATATGTTGGCCACACTTTTTTTTGTTAATTTTTGTTTTTTGTTTTTCTTTTCTTTTTTCTACCTTGGCTTGTCATGGCCCCCTATTATAAGCTTTAGATAGCTTCTTTGGGGACCAGTTCACATGCATGCTCATCTTAAGTTTATATGAATATATGTATGTGTAAAATGTGTGAAATGTGAATAAACTCTAAACTCTAAACCTCATGCTTTTTTAAACTATTTAATTCCAAAAACTATTGGAATTTACTCAAACCAGGATTTATATCTCCCATTGCTGAAAAAACTATAGAGACCAGAAAATCATGTGAATTTAGGCCACTGAAATGTATTTTACTAAGATTCATTTGGCTGCTTCTTGCTACTCTTTCTGAAGAATGATGCTATATCGGCTGCCTTTCTCTTCCTTTTTTCCCATTCAATGATTGTCTGACATTAAAACACTAAAGCAAAACATTAAAACATTACCATGTTTTAAAAAACGTATTAGGGTAAATGTATCTAGATTATCTGTTATATGTCAAATCAATCTTAAACGTAGCATTTACGCTGTAATGTTTGTGTGGAGATTCGTTATAAAACAGATTCTTAAACAAGATTTTAAGCTCATTATTTGTTTTTACCGAACGTTAGAAGAGAAAAATACGGACTTAAATCGGCTTTTTTGACACACAGTTAAGTCATTTATATTCACGCCGGAGCCTGAAGACTCATCACTCTCCACTCCATGCCGTCCCGCGACTCCCGCCCCTCCGTGTTCGGCGATCAGGTTTCATGCGCGCGCAGCTTGTTTAGTAACAATAACGTGTGTGTGTCAGCGTGCCGCGCTCTCTGTTGAATATTCCGCTCTGTGTTTGCGCTGCGCATTCTGCTCTGTCGTTAACGGCACATAACGTTTAGTAACATTGTTTGAAATTTAACTTGTCCAGTAGGACAACTAATTTTCTCTTACACTTGTCCTACAAAAACTCCACTTGTCCCGGACAAGCGGACAAGCCTTAATGTCGAGCCCTGTTAATGTGAAGTGGAATTCAAAAATCCCATTCTATGTGCACCGCTCCGTAGCCTTACCCTAGAGTTAATTCACCCTCCGCCTATGATTTCACTTCACATCAATACTACAGATGTCGTGTGGTAAAGTTACATTACTCCATCTACCCCCGTAAAACTAATCCCGTCCGAATAGGGCTTTAGTTAATTTCGGTTTGGGGAGAATGTCAATTTCGGAAATAGTTCTGTGCTCCTGAGAAGTGATTTTGACCTTTTTTGTAAAGTCTGAGTCGTGGTATGCAGGAACTGACTTGCCACTGCCTTGTTCCACAGCCTAGAATGCAGGTGAATGCTTCTAAGCTTTTCTATATTTGAATTTTTTTTTGCACAATTACAGGAAATTAAAAAATTTGTGTGTATATTCACAGCTGGTCTTTTCGCACCGGATTAGTATTACCTGAGGTAATTTCTCCGAGAGCCATATATAGTCTATAGGAGGGGTGTCCAATACATCGATCGACCAGTCGATCGCAAGGGCAATGCCGGTAGATCGCACATAAGTTAACTGCTGCTCCATGCGCAAAATTGGCATTATGGTCTTAAAATACTTGCATGTTTCACAATTACTCTGAGTTTTTTTCTATGTGTTTTCAAATGTGTTTTTATAAATCTTATGCCAGGCCGCTGCAGCTCAGTCGTCTAACTTCCGCAATTCACCAGGATGCGCAATCTTGCCTTCACCCAGGAGCTGATCGCGTGCGAGCGAGCAAACGAGAGAGAGAGAGGGCGAGGCAGCGTTGCGCTACTTTATATGCTTCTAATACTGTTGTCATTTTCTAGTTTGTTTCACTAAACCGCATCTCCGCTATTTTAAGGAATACTCGACATGTACTCTATTCTTTTTGAGTAGTTGAAATCAAGTCAAAAATCATTGAATAATGGTAACAGCCCTAAAGTCAATGTAGAGGTATAGTCCTAACATGCATGTTAAGTGTTATAAAAAATAATTTACCGTGTTTTTTAGCAGGTAGATCTTGTCGGCTCTATCATTTTAAAAGTAGATCGCCACAAAAAAAAGTCTGGACACCCCTGGTCTATAGTGTCTTACTACACATTCGCTGAACGAGTGTTGGCCAGACACCCAAGACATATGTGAGATTCAAGATTTTCTCATCATTTATTTGATCCACATACTTATTATTGATCACAACCCATTTTAAGTACTTAACTTTTGAGCACATCTTTGATACCCTTAAAGGTCATGTTCTTCCTGATCCCATTTTTTAAAGCCTAATTAGTGTGTAATGTTGCTATAATAGCATAAATAATACCTGTCCTCAAAGTTCACTGCCAGGCAATATATTTTCTTTAATAGAATTCCTCTTTCAAAACCTACAACGAACGGCCGGTTTGGACTACAGCCCTCTACTTCCTGCTTTAATGACGTCAGTAAAACAGTTTTTGGACTAAACTCTGCCCACAGGAATACGTCAGTCACCAGCTTTGGCTCAAACGGCTCTGCTAAGCTAAGCTGCTATTGAATCACAAAACACCAAACAAACTACACAATCAGATATTGTTACGTTTTCTAAAGGAGGGACTTCATAGAACAAGGAAGTCATCAGCCTGTTTTGAGGACAGTGAAAAGAGCGCTATTTAGATATATATTCAGTATATTTTGTGAAATATTCTACGTTTTTTTACACGTGAAACATGAACACGTTGTATTGCCATTATAAACACAATCAAAGCTTCAAAAACACAGAAAGAATGGGAGCTTAAATTGGGATGGTAGAGAATGTTTAAAATATGAATTATTGATAATTAATATAAGTTGATTATTAATTATTATAAGCCCCTCCTTTAAATTCACTACATTACTTTAATCATGCCCGCATTCCAACACCAAAATATGTAGCTAATTTAAATGAGGGGGTTGTGATCATTAATAAATAATTGATTATATTAGTTATTCATATTTAGAGAGACCAATCTGCTTCGTACTCTACTAAAACGCCAAAGAACTTGGCATTGAGATATTTGCATAATGCTGGCGCCGCCCCGCCAGGTGCGTATATAAGCCACAGGTGCAAATATGGAAATTAGCTTTTTCGCTTCGAAAGCCGGCATTATCTGCTACTGAGAAGCTACTCTCTGCTCTTCTGGGAACGGTTGCTGAAGTTGATTGACAAGCAGTACTGACACAGCGGACGCTCGCAGTATTCCACTGCTCTGCATCTTTTTTGTTTTGAGTTTAGTGTGTGCGTTGCCTCTCGCTGTGTGCATCATCAGCTGAGCACCTAAGAGTGATTTCCCTAAAGAGTGATACGTGAGAGCTCTGTGTCTTTTTAAAGACAGCCACTCTCTCGTATATTCGGAGATCAGCGTCCTTTTCAGGATAGCTTTTCCTCCGTGCGATCTTGGATGCGAGAAGTACAGGGATTCCAGTGACGGTCACGAGCGCTGTCTTCGTGCTTGGGCATCGAGCACTCCGAGGCTGCGTTCGTGGAGAGCTTTTGCTCTCTCTGTGAGAGCATAACCCTCTTGGATTGCGGAGACGACTGTCGTTTCTACGGGAACGGCATCCGCGCCTTTGCAGTGCTGAACGCTGCCATGGTGCGGCTGTCAAGCGCTCGCAGGACGCTCTTCGCATCACTTCGCTGAGTAGGACGGAGGATGCGTCCTTCACCTACCGGCCTTCTCATCCTCAGCCGGTTGAGGCTCCGGTGGAGACTGCAGAGTCGTGTTCTGCGATTTCTGCCGAATCCATTGGACCTCCTTCTGATCCTGTCACTTCTGCAGCATCAGAGGGGTGCCCATTTTTTCCCTCCGAGGGGGAGTCGTCCCGGAGATGGCGGCCGTGCCCGCTCGAGCGGCAAAGACGGTAGAGTTGGAGGGGTTAATCCCTCTCCGCCCGAACCGTCCCGCCCACATGATTGGTACTTCGGTGCTGCCCGGGCCTCTACGGTCCTCACCTCCTGTGCCTGCCTTTCCCGACGGCACGAAGAGCTGACGTGATTTGCGGCCGTCTCGGCCGTTCAGCTTTCACCCCTCACCTCCCTCACCAACGGAGCCGCTATAAGGACGGGGATCCACCCAACCCTTCCCTCTCGTGTTTGTATAGACAGTCGTCCGGTTACGGGCGCTGCCCATCAGGCATGCGGAGACGCGGCTTCAGCCCTGCACGCAATAACGTTGCTGCAGTGACTTTAGAGATTTACAAGGGAGGCCGCGACCTTCAGTCGTGCGATGTCCACCACAGTGGTTCAAGATCGCCACTTTTGGCTGTGTCTGGCTTACATGACGGACGCAGACGAGAACAACTTCCTGAATGCTCCTGTCTCACAGACCGGCCTCTTCGGCGAGCCCGGGGAGTCGTACAGCTCCGCTGCGCAGACTGAGGCGATCTCCTAGGTCGTGCCCCGGCGGAAGAGCGCTGCCCTGGTCCACCAACGCCGGCTCCTCAGTCTGCCTCTCGCCGTCGGCGTCCTGCGGCGGCCACCTCCGTTCCCCTCCTCAGACCCCATCTCGGCAGCGCAGGGGAACCGGTCGTCAGCAGCTCGCCCCGCCCGCTTAGCCGCTTTCCGTGAAAATCGGGAGATTAAGTGGCCAGAGACGGGCGACCCGGAGTGGCAGAGGATCACTCTTCAGGAGACAGTGATTCGCTCCTTCCCCCGGTAGAGGGTCGGGTGGAAAATCCTTGTTTTGCATATGTTCCACCGGCTGTCCAGCCGTACCCACTTAACCACACATAAGAGTGCATTCCTCTTTCCTCTCCAGGTCTCCGGAGGATCGAGAGAGCCGTGAGCATACACCTGCTCACCCTACCTCTCCTCTATCGCCAGCGGGTGTCCTGAGGAGTCCGAGCTCTCCACTGAGGAGACCGGACCACCAGCACCCTCATCGGAGTCTGCGCTCTCCGCAGAGGAGACCAGACGACCGTCACCCTCAGCGGGCTCAGGTCAGTGTCTCACACACACACATACTGTAGATGTTTATGCTGTCACAGCAGACGCACCGGCAGTCCTATCTGTCTCGCTTCGCTGCCCCACTGCGGGTACTTCGGTAGTGTCGTTAATTCTCCTCGTACGGTCCCTGGATGCTTCGCTTCAGTTCCCAGCCCGTCTCGTTGGGTTTTACGCACTATCCGCCTCGGTTATGAAATACAATTACCGGCATTCCCCCAAATTCTCGGACATTCGTTTCACTATAGTGAAAGCGTCCGATGCACATGTACTGCGTGCAAAAGTCGATGTCCTGCTGGCGAAGGACGTTTCGAGCCGGTCCCTCTTACCGAGTATGATGATAGGGTTTTTCCAGCCTTTATCTCATAGTACCCAAAATACGCGGTGGGTTACGACCGATTTATTTACGCACCGGCTCTACTAATGTGATCCTTTAGGATGATACGCCGAGGCTCGTATTTCAATATTCAGATCGGTTTGCAGCATAGACCATGTGTCCATCTCCCCTCGCCTTAGACCGTTTTTCGCTCTGCGTTCATGGAGTGGACATATTAATACTAAGTACACCATTTGAGCTGTCTCTCTCTCCCCGTGTCTCCATGAAAGTGCTAGTCACGGCATTAAAATCTCCGAGAGAGAGCGTTGTTCGCATTCTGCTTATGTTTACGTCAACTTATAATAGCTCGTTCTTGGCAGACGTGCGCGAACACAGAGATTTAATGCTTCAGCATCTCGCTCGTTAAGTCATCAGGTCAACTGGGAAAAGAGCAACTTTGCCCCGTGCAGAGGATCCTTTTCTCAGTATGGAAATAGACTCGATCGACTAATTGGCGTGTTTACAAGAGCGCGCAACCAGTCAGTTCTGACTTGCGTCGGTTTAATTCGAGGGAAGTATGCGGTCCCTCTGAAACAATTTCAGAAGCTCCTGGACATATGGCAGCAGCTGCAGCTATGACACTGCTCGAGCTGCTTCATATGAGACCGCCTCAGCATTGGTTTTACGATCGAGTCTCGAGGAGAGCGTGGCGCAATGGCATACACCGTGTAACCATTACACCTGCGTGTCATTTCTATTTTACCCCGTGGTCAGACCCAGCATTTCTGATAGCAAGAAATGAGTCGGGTCTCCTGGCATTCTGTAGCACATGCGATGCCCCAGCACGGGATGAGCAGCCACGTATGACGGGCTTGCAGTCTCAGGGGTGTGCATAGCACCCCAACTGCCGCGAGCGGTGCGCTGTATATCTGGGACTTGTACGCTCCGCTATGGAGATGCGAGGGAAGGATGTATTAGCCAACACCAACAACATTGCGACTGTTGCGTTATTTACCGTTAAGGCGGTTTTTGCGCTCTCGTCACCTGTCGCATCTCGCTCGTCATCTCCTCCTTTGGAGTCAGAAGCATCTGAGGTCCCTTCGTGCCATTCACATTCCGGGTTCGCTCAATACAGTGGCAGACACGCTTTCCCGAGCTGCGCGCCCCGGAGAATGGCGACTCCACCCCCAGACGGTCCAGCTAATTTGAAAGAAGTTCGGTCGTGCGCAGATAGATCTATTTGCGTCACCGTACGATACCCACTGTTGCCTGTTTTATTCACTAACTGTGGGCAGCCTCGGCGTGGATGCGCTGACACACAGCTGGCCACGGGGGATGCGCAAATACGCATTCACTCCAGTGAGCTTAATCGCACAGACACTGTGCAAAGTCAGGCAGGACGAGGAGAGCCTTTTATTAGTCGCCCCGTACTGGACGACCAGGAATTGGTTTTCAGAGTTAATGCTCCTCGCGACAGCCCCTCCCTGGCGAATGGACTCTATGCACGCGTAACTTCCGCGTTCGTCACAAGGATGCTCTTCAGTTTCCGGTAGGGGAGTGTGTACGCAGAAGAGAACGGAGTTATGGCGGAGGCGCTGAAGTTTACACGTTGTTTGCTGGATTTGCCCAAAATTATTGTCAATGATGTGCGAAGAGTTGTCCGGATGTGCAGTACAACGCCGCAGAGCAAACTTGAGAAAGGTTTCAAGTTTTATGTTTCGTCGTATCTCTGCAATTATGAAGGTATGTTCAGATAGCATGAGCTAGCAAGGATAACGTGCTGTTTTTTTCAAGAGTCGTCCAGCATCAAGCTAACTTATTAACTTAAATACGTCAGTAGATATCATATGTCATTTAATGTGTTTCTAATGTTGTCCTAAAGTGTCAGGTAAAAACATAGACACAAATGAGGTCTCAGTGAGAGCTCATTGCTACCGCTCTATGAGAAAAGCAGAGACGCCTCACCAACTAAGAGTAGGACTGCTAGCTTAAATGTGACGTTGAAAGTTCTGTTCTATGAACGTTCTGTTCTATGAACGTTCTGTTCTATGAACGTTCTGTTCTGTTTTGACAGTATATGTGTTTATACGTTAGAATGTTAAGACTGGAGCTTGTATAAGCACAGATATTATCTTAGCTAGTATGACTATTGTTAAGACAGAAGAATAGCACTGCATTATTACTGCAAAATCTAGTGAAACTGTGGTAATGCAGATACAGGGTAGCAAAGTGTGAATGTTGGCATTCTTTATAGTCTATTTAAACATTAGAAAACAAATGGGAGTTTGTGTCAAATTTTCAAAATCTGAACAATATTAATATGAAATGTAGATGTAGTTGAAGTGATGGATGCTGATGCAGAAAATTTCCTTTACTTTGCTACCCTTTAAGCTGCTCACGTTCTACCAACTGTTGTTTTCTTACCTGTTCCAAGTTACAAATGTGTTGCCGAATATCTGATGTACTTTTTTTAAAACCCATTTGTTTATAATTTTTGTTTCTGTGCATTTTAGATGACATTACGTGATTCGGAGCCAGTTGTGCTGGTTAACAGCTTCTGCTCTTGTGTGGCTGGGACTGGAATGTGCAACCATTTGGTTGCTCTGCTTTACCAGACAGCTCATTACTCTGAATGTGGAATGTCTGTCGTCCCTCCTGTCCTTTCATGCACTCAAACAGAACAGAAGTGGCATAAACCACGAACAATGGTTTGAATTAAATATTTGGCTCAATGTTTGTTTTGTAAATGACAGAATTTTCATTTTTCGGTGAACTATCCCTTTAACAAGAACAAAAATTGGACTCTACCATATCAGTCACTTTGAAGTTTAGTTACTTTCATTTCCATTTACTCTTTGAAAGCACAATGATCTGCTAGTTGTTGTTGATATTGACAGCCCTAATAATTGATATTAATCTGAAAAACAAAGTTGAAATTTTCACCTTACCTTGTGTAAAACCTAATGCTGTCATCGGAGGCAGCAAACCGCTCCAAACAAAACTTGCTGCTGAGGGTTAACTCCTCAATTTGTTGTCGCATCCTCGACATTTCCTCACGCAAATCTTCATTATCGTTCAGGGACAAATCCAGGGCAGCAGGCTCAACGGTGGAGCAGTAGTCGTGGTCCAAATATTCAACTACCATAGAGGAGGCATCAGTTTCCTCTATGTCTGTGTTTGGTCGCTCTATCCTTTCCCAAACTCCGGCCCGTGGGGCTGGAAGAGTGAAGTTGTTCCACTGAAAAAGTACCGGGGCAGCTCCATGCTTCAGAAGTCTGCGTCCAGCTGGAGTTGAAGCCTCGATTAGGTCTGTACTTTGGAAATGTCGGCTACACACTCTTGTCTGTGTTGTTACTCTAAAATTGTCCCGTCGTATATTAACTATCCACTTTTTCTGTATTTCCTTGTCTTTAGGAAATGTGTGGAAACTAAGAAAACTATTAAATTTAGCAGATGCCGTACACTGCGGCACAAAGCAGTGGTGACTAGAAGTGCTGTCCTCCCGCCTTTGAAAAGTTACTTTCATACGTTTAGATTAGGGATGCACCGAATATTCGGCCACCGAAAATTTTCGGCCGAAAATAGCCCAAAAGAGCATTTTCGGCTTTTGGCCGAAAGACTTTTATCCCCGAAACAATACGGCCGAAATGTTATGATGACGCAAACAGAAACCGCGACCTGCACGTGCTTGTCTGAAGCAACATGTATATGGATGCATCCATGGATGTATTTAACCGCAAAAAGGCGCTAAAGATCAGAACTCTTGATGTGTAAACTTTAGAGAGAGTCGCGCAAATGTGTCTCATACTGTATAGTCCATACATACATGTGCCGAATAAAGCAATGAAAAACAACGTAACATTTTTATGCTGCGCTGTTTGGGATTCGCCTTCGTTCTCTGTGTGTGCGCGCGCGTTTAAGTGCCCTCAATAGTGCACACACGAGTGAGACGCAAACAAGCGAACGTAAAATCTTTCTGTTATTGACAGGGCACATATAAACAAAATTATCTCCAAAGTATTCTTTTTCTAATAAAAACATTTGTTTATGTCTTAAGTGTATGTAAAGATTACAGTCATAAGCCAGTCTCTGCTTATTTGAAGAGACAGTAACCTCAATTAACCTACTTAAGTCTAACAAAGAGACAAATAGCTCTAATAATAATAATATATTTAATTTATACAATAAAGACAGTGTTATGACTCATTTAATTCGATTTCTGTATCTAATGCTAATGTTAGCCCTTATTAATGTGTAGCTTTGTTCTTTTTTATAAATGTTTGTAATTTCTTTATTTGTTATTAGATTTTCCCCACCCCCTTTTTTCTGATCTGAAAAATAATCCGATCCGTGCCTCAAAAACTGTAATGTGATCTGAACCATGAGTTTTGTGATCTATCATACACCCCTAGTAAAGTTAGTACACAGTGATAGTCATAAATGGATTTGTACTAATAATTGGCATAATAATTTATTTCGGTGTTTCGGTTTCAGTTTTTCGGCCTTGGTTTCCTCATTTTCGGTTTTCGGTTTCGGCCAAGAATTTTCATTTTGGTGCATCCCTAGTTTAGATGTCATTATGCTTTTAAGTATTAAAATTTTGTTGTCATCATGGTATTAAGTATAAGTTGTATATATAAATAAAAACCGTAAACACGAATTAACAAAAAATGCGGCTGTTTTGGTAAGTAGCTTCCTGAATATCGCAGGACAGTATGATAGCCGGAAGTTGTCGAACATCCTGAGATTTTAGCGGAAATACGTCACGCGCCTCCCTGCATAGAGTCCATTCCCCTGAGGAAGGACTTTCTTTCTCAAGGAAGGGGCACATTTTGGCACCCGCGCCCCGACCTGTGCGATTTCCATGTATGGTCGTTGAGCGCGCGCAAGGTTTAGGTGATTTATCGCAAGCGGTATCTAACACCATCGACGCGGTACGAGCATCGTCCACAAGACGGGCTTACGCTCTTAAATGAAACCCTTTTTCTTCACCTGGTGCTCTCCGCAACGCGAGGACCCCAGAGAATGCTTAACATTGTGCTTTTATATCTTCAACATAGGTTAGATGGTAGGCTGTCCCTCCGCCATTAAAGTTGATATCGCCGCTATTTCTGCTCATCACTCACTTATTAACGGCAGATCAGTTGGCCAGCATGATTTGGTTATTAGATTTTAAGAGGCGCTCGCAGGCTAAACCCCTCACGCCCTCCCTCTTTTCCTCCTGAGCCCTGTCCATGGTGCTGAAGCCCTACAGGTCCCCCGTTCGGTCCTTTGCAGTCTGCGAGTCTGAAGTTTTTATCAATGAAAACTCAGACCCTGCTAGCATTGGCCTCCGTGAAGAGAGTAAGGGATTTATTTGCATTCTCTGTTGACGATTCGTGCCTTCAGTTTGGTCCTGCTGTCTCACTGAGACCCAGACCAGGCTACGTGCCCAAAGTTCCCACCACTCCCTTCAGAGATTAGGTGGTGAGCTTCAAGCGCTGCCCCCGGAGGAGGCAGACCCAACCATGGCTTTATTTTGCCCCGTACGAGCGTTACGCCTCTACGTGGATCGCACACAAAGCCTCAGGACTTCAGATCAGCTCTTTGTTTGTTACGGTGTCAGCAGAGAGGGAAAGCTGTCACTAAGCAGAGGATGTCTCATTGGATAGTTGTTGTTATCGCCATTGCTTATAATCTGCAGGGCATTCCTTGTCCATTTAATTTGAGAGCTCACTCTACTAGAAGTGTTGCCTCATCTTGGGCACTCGCTCGTGGTTCCTCGCTAACAGACATCTGCAGAGCTGCTGGTTGGGCGACACCTAATACGTTCATTATATTTTAGTGTTCGTGTCGAGCCTGTCTCCTCTCGTGCCCTTTCCTCGTTAGGGGAAGCACAGAGAACAGGCTCGCAGGTCAGCTTGCAGCCTCCGACTGCTGCTCCAAACTGAGCTCAGTATGGAAGGCCATCAAGGCAAAAACGCGTAATAATTTGTTTTGCCTTCCTCCGCTGCCTTGGCAGCCTGATGTTGCGGAGCATCCGCTGCCAGCCTCTCACTAGCTGCATCCTCGCGAACCTGTGTTTGGCTCGGGCATCCACATTGCGTCCCACCGGGTTCCTTTGTGAGTATTTTTCCGTGGGGTTAATCCAACTAGCCCACGTTTCCCTCAGCAGAGCACTGCTTTGCTTACACAGCCACGGCTGTCATTTATACCTCAACTACGGTTGACTTTCGCCCACCAATAGCCCTTAACGGGGCGGTGGCTTCCGCAGCGTCCCTATACCGCTCAGATAGGGCGCTTCCCAGTCGCTGGCACTACTGTGGGGTTAAAGGAACATCTAGTGCCCGTGCTTCTGCCTTAAAACCTAATTCTCCTTATCCTTAAGTGAAACCGGAGGGCTTTACGCAGACACTGGAAGAGGTCAGCCCTCAGTGGCATTTTGGTAGGGATTCCCAATTCGTCGGTCACGACGTGACGTCGTAGTGACCGACTGAAAGGGAACGTCTCGGTTACGTATGTATCCCTCGTTCCCTGAAGGAAGGGAACAGAGACGTCACGTCCCGTCGCCACAGGGCTGCTCCCTGCTGTTTATCGGCCGGTCACACTTTCCGGCTTTCTCAGCGAAATGAAGCTAATTTCCATATTTGCACCTGTGGCTTATATACGCACCTGGCGGGGCGGCGCCAGCATTATGCAAATATCTCAATGCCAAGTTCTTTGGCGTTTTAGTAGAGTACGAAGCAGATTGGTCTCTCTAAGCGAGTTCCCAATTCGTCGGTCACGACGTGACGTCTCCGTTCCCTTCCTTCAGGGAACGAGGGTTACATACGTAACCGAGACGTTCTTCTTACATTTCGGAAGGAACCTCTAATGTGCTGAAGCAGTTTCTGAGTTCCAACACAAACTCCTTGTTTTTCTTTGCGTACTGGAGTTTTGCAATGTCCAGTTTCCTGTGCTGATGGCCTTGTGGGCTTGACTTTTTTTGACACAATTTGTGTGTCATCAGCATATCTGTGGAAATGAAAGACATGGCACCAGATGATCTGACCTAGGGAAAGTGTGTAGATTAAAAATAAAAGTGGACCAGGGAAAGATCCACGGGCACTCTACCGGAGAAGGTGGCAGACTGAGAACTGAATTTGTCAATACTAATGAACAGCTGCCTGTCTGTAAAATATAAACTTAGCCATGGTAAAGTAATTTATGAAAGGCGGATTTCAGACAAACAGGGAAAAAGTACAGGAGGTCGAGGAGGAGGTCATTCACCACTTTGAGAAGAGCAGTTTCTGTACTGTGGAGGGGGCAAAAACCAGACTGAAATGGTTCCTGCTGATTATTTTTGTCCAAGTTAGTCTGCAGTTGTGTGGCAACCACTTGTTCTAGAACGTTATACAAAAACGGAAGATTGGGGATTGGTCTAAAGGTACTCAGTACTGCGTCATCAAGGCCAGGGGCCCTCATTTATAAAGGTGCCTACGCACAAAAAACGGGTCTGGATAAAATGATGGTGATGGATAGAATATGTGGTCAAGAGGTTAGACGCACACACACAACTGAGGGACTTCATGTGGCGCTACGCAGGGCAATCGTATGAAATCAAAGTACTGTGAGAGCGAATCAAATGCATATGGAAAAGTCTGGTCTCGCGGTACTTTGATGTCAAACGCTGAATGGCTTGCGTTGAGCCACCGTAGTGGGACATCTGCGTGCTGCGCATGTCATAAACTCTAGAGAAAAGTTTGCGTCTGGTCTGAGAGAAGAGATAAAGAGCAGGCATATGGATGCATATCACATTTGATTCTGTCAAGGGACCCTTTGTTAAACTTGTGATGCTACAATCAAAACAAAAGTGAAGCGCGATTGCAGGAGGGTCATCCCACAACTCAAAGGCAAGCACAAATGTTTATATTGATGTTTATCAGATAACCTGAGCTGATACATAACTTGATATAACTTACTATATAAGCCTAAATAAACCAGCGATGCCCTGACCTGTACTGATTGCCTAACTTAAGTACATTATAAGATTGATAATAAGTGTTCAATTTCACTGTCCGCACATTTAATCAAGTATGCTGTAATGTATTTACTGTAAAGAGGGATGCATGACTGAAGAAATGTAGTGAACTTAATGTGAGATAGTGGTGTTACGTCTACTACTGTGTTTTCAATTAATCTTTCAAATGAACAACTTCACGTTTTTAATATGCATTCTGTTAGTGTATATTAACTGTAACAACCTACTGGACTCTAAAACTGGAATTTTTGAAATATTAAGATTATATCTTTTTTAGGATAGGCCTATATAAGAATATTTGGTAACACTTTACAATAAGGTTCATTAGTTAACATTAGTTAATGTATTAACTAACTTGAACAAACCATGAGCTTTATATCACAAAGTTAAGCTATATATTTGTCAGCATGGCACATTCAAGTACACAATGACACTAGACTAAAACTAAATGGGTTTAAATTAAATTTAATGTTAATGTAGATTTCTAGACTAAAATCTCATGGCATTTAGTTAAATAAAATTAGACTAAAACTAAATCAATTCAGATGACAAAAATATGACTAAAACTAAATTAAATTTTAGTCAAAAGAGTATGACTATGTTTAATCTGTGTTTGTTCTGCCAGGTCAAATTTTTGAGGTGTTTGATTTCTTTTCTATATTAGGAAGTAAAACCACATAAATAAACTTACTTGTTTTTCACTGACCTACAATATCTCTTTGTGTTGGGGACTAGTGCATCTTTGATCCAACATTCAGTACAAGTCAAAATAATTAAGTACTTTTAAATTGGGTTACTTTAATACTTTTACTCAAGTCGTATTTAAATTGGTGACTTGTAACTTGTAGTGGAGTAATTTTTACAGTAAGGTATCTGTACTTTTACTCAAGTATGGCTTTCAGCTACTCTTTACACCTCCGCTTGCAGGTGATCTGTGATTTATAAAGGGAACATTGCTTTGTTTTATAATTTTTTATATTTTTGGTTTATGCCATTTTTGGCTTTTGTGTGTACGTAGACTTTTAGTAAGGATCCTACTCACAGTTTTATAAATGATGCCCCAGGTTTTTTAAGTATAGGGCTGATTTTGCCAAGTGGTTGATGTCCTAAAGGCAACATTATGTTGACCCTGGGACAACATTTCAATGAACCAATCAGATTTCAGAAATACGTTTACAGTTTGTTTTAAATTTAAGCTCACAACCAGGATTAGCTGTTTCTCGACCATTGTTTTTCACTTATCATGTTCCTCTGATTTTAAGGTTTGGTTATGGTTAGGGTTGCGGTTTGGGGTGGGTTTAGGTTTTATTTAGAAAAATGTTGTCCTTGGGTCAACACAATATGTTTGGACATCAACCACTTGGCAAAATTGGTTTGAGCAGGGGTGATCATGACTATTTTCAGTCCAGGTGGTACTTGACCAGTCATAAGGGAACTATCATGTGGGTGATGGGTATAATGAGGGAAGGGAGAAAGTTTTTGAGTAGATGTGTTGGTAAATGATCTAACTGGCAGGTGGACAATTAAGAGCTCATAATCAGCTGTTCAACCACAGATGTATTGATGAGAGTAAAGTGAGATACTGGGCAGAGTATCTGGAAAGTAGAAGTTTCTGAAGGAGTAAAAGAAGAAAAAGATTGATAGATATGCACAATATTGTCAATTTTGTGTGTAAAAAAATGTCACAAAGGTCAGAAAAACCATTAGGAAGTGGATTCAGTGGATATAGTGGTTTAACAAGTTTGTTGATCTCAGAAAAATGGGTCCTGGGTTTACACTGTGCTCTATTTATAATATTAGACAAGTGCATGCAGTGTTAAGGGCCTTTTTTATTTTGATATGAATTTAGAGTAGAGGATAGCATTAACAGGAAGTCTTCTTATAGAGACGTTGAAGGCACCTAGTCTTTGCTTTCATTAATCTGAGCTCTGGGGTTAACCGGGGGGAGGAATAAGCTATGGGGACAGTTTTGGTTTAAGACATGTTATCGTTATAATAGTCCTAATTATGGTGTTCATAACAAAACATGTGTTCGCCTATAATACTAAAATAAATATTTACTCACAAGTTAATGCAAGTCTGTTAGGTAAAATTAATCAGACGCGTGCACAAAAGGAGCAGAAAACATATTTATTTTATTTTAGTGATCCCACTCATTTGTGCTGTGATTTTGCCTACTGTATTTTATGCTGTGAGATTGCTCTAAAAATATATAAATGCTGTGGTGACCCCTGTGTGTAATGCTGCTTGATTGCAATGCTGGATGAATGGTTTACGTTTATTGGTGGAGCGCTTTACCATCTTGCAAACAAGCAATTGGATGCCAGTCTCATTATTATGCAAATCAGCATTTAGGAGGTGATTTGCATTGACTATTTATGTTTTAAAATGGGTGTGTACTGGGCGGGATATGAGGCTGGTTTACGTACGCACACTTGCATGTTTGGCAATTCTGAGGTTTTTAGCATACATAAAATTTTATTAGGATTCTACGCATACTTAAGAGATTATAAAAGAGTGAAAATGGATAAAACTCCCCCCCCCCCCCGTTTTGTTTGTTTGTTTGTTTTGGTAACGACCCACTTTAGATTGCGACCCGCAATGTAGCCTACTGCATAATTAAAAATAATTTACAGCTTAGGCTACCTATTTGTAACAACAAAGTACCTCTACAGTACATATTTGTAGGCGTAAGGGAACAATATGACTTTAGTTTGTTTTAATAAAGGGTAAGAAAATAAAAATTTTTAACTACAGGGTTCCTGTTGTAATATTATGTGGTATGTATGACTTAGGTAAGTCTAAATTTTATATTGACTTTTTGTTTTGATTTTATTGTGAATTTTTCATATTTGATGAAACTATATTGTATAAAGTCAATGTCTACGAGCCACATCGGCAAATAAAATATAACAACACATTCACTTATTATTTTAGTAGCCTTACTGATATGCTTTTAATAGAAAAAGTTCAGCTGATTTAATGTGGATATCTTTGTTTACAAGGAAATGAAAAAGCAACTTATTTACCAAGGAAACTCTAAACATTTGTGGGCTGTGATTAGAAGTGGTTATTTGTTCCCCCTTGATCTCTGAAATAATAAGGTAAATACAGTGTGCTGTACACTCTAAAAACAAACGGTGCTATATAGCACCAAAAGTGGTTCTTTGGTCGTAATCATAGAAGAACCATTTTTAGTGCCATATAGCACCAGTAGAGCACCTGTGTAGAACCATTTAGTGCTATGTAGAACCATATGTGGTGCTATATGGCCCCTATATGGTTCTACACAGGGGCTATACAGGTGCTTCACTGGTGCTATGGCACTAAAAATGGTTCTTCTATGATTACGACCAAATAACCACTTTTGGTGCTATATATAGGTGTTATCATTTGTAGAATACAATTTTCCAAGATGTGTAAATATAAGCATATTAGCCAAATACCTGTATAATCTATGCATAATGCAGATCAGCTACATTCTGCATCAACTCAACATCTGAGTCCTTGGTGGAAGAGAAGACCAACAGAGGAAGCCAAGCCACAAAAACAATTAAAAATTGTCATGACTTTATATTTGAAGTAAAAGTTGATAAGTGTTGACTTAAATGAAGTGTTAAGATGTTTTGCAATAGGTTTTTAAAATAAAGATCACAAAATTGTGCATGTTTATGGTATTTACTTTATAGCTACATTTATAACAAAAGGGGAACAAAGCACCACTTTAAAGCTCCACTGTGTTTTTTAAGTTAATTCTTAGCAAAAACCCATGTGTTCTTTTAAAAGTATGTGCTCATTGATATGTAACTACTTCCACCCACTAATCAAAGTATTCTCGTAAGTGTAGAATCTGATATTTAAAATACATACAGTTGAGTTGCTCGACTGGCTGAATCCATGTTGTGTCTCCATCTTTGAAGTACATTCGCCAACGAGGGACATTCCTGAAATTCAAGCTCCGCCTTTTGCACTTTCAGACTACACTCACGCTGGCCGCTAGCTGAAGCCTACCGAGGTTGCGTGTGTAGGCGGTATACGTCATCAAGACAGTCTTATTTCAGAATATTAACGATTATAAGCTGACAATTATTCTTACTTAATTGTAAATTGATGTGATATGCTTATGACTTGCGAATGTACTGCTCAGTTAATTTAGCCAACTTTGGCTTAATTTAGCACTTTACTGTATACGTTACATTATTAATACGCTCGCTTGTACGGTTTAACCTTAGCCGCTATATTCTACTTCTTATATTATCTATTGATTTTCTGTGTTCTCCTCTACATCTACTCATGTAAAGATGCTTTGCAACAATTAACAATTGTGAAAAGCGCTATATAAATAAAATTGAATTGAATTTAAAGGGGACAGAGAATGAAAAACCATTTTTACCTTTGTTGAATAATGGTAGTCTACCCGCATTCACAAACATACAAAAAGTGCTAGATATGCTTAACATCTCAGTCTCATAGAAATTCCTCTTTTAGAAATGTCAGCCAGAAAACGGCCCAATCTGAAAAACTGATGCTTATGACATTACAGGCATCTAACTGCCCCTCCACTTTAAAATAATTGGCTACATTTTTTGAGTGGCAGCAAAGTCAGCCAATCAGTAATGAGATTGCAAGTTAAGCCAGTAGGGGGAGCAAACAACTTTTAACTGGACAAATTTTACTGTTGCTGCAACCTGAGCAGCCTCCTAGCAGCTACAAGCACACTCTGAAAGTGGCGGTGGAGGGTAGGAAACACAGCCCTGCCCCTCCCCCTGCCTGCAGAAGAGTGTCTGATACCAAGCACTGTTGCGCTTTTCAACCACATGGGGGAGCTGTAAGTCATTTTTACATCGAAACTACATAGTGTTGCTTTAAAATCCCCCACCCTAATAGAGCTATTTGAGAGAGGTTTTTAGGAAGCTTCTAAGGCATTACAGACCCAAACAAAAAATTTTTTGTCTACATGTCACATCACAGAACAAGGATAAATACCCCGTTCAATCATTCTATGTAACCTTTAAATAAACCAGGCTTGATGATGTATGCAGCCTGCATATGCAACCTGCGTAGACTGAATCCTTCGGATTAAACAACAGCCACAGTGATGAACCTGCGATCTAATGCTTTGATTTGAGGCAGATTTGAAAGCCTTTTGAAGACCTATTCTCGAGGACATTAAAACAAGTTGCCAAGGAATCGAAAAAGAGATTTAAAACGACAACGCAATTTTTTTATAAACGCATATTTATTTAAATCTATACAGTCTATGGTGTAAACTCTAAGTTTTATAGTTGCTTTGCTAACTATAGCATGGTTATGCATAACTCTTGTTAGTGTAAACACGCATGTGGTTTAATGTGTTCAAACAGCCACACACCGTCTCTCCGCCCATTTATGTAATCTGAGGTACTGAGATCAATGTTTTACATCTTTTCTGACCTCTAGCACGAAAACACGGTGTAAAGTTACAGCGCTATTTTTAGCTTTTCATTGATAAAACTAAAGCTGATCTGCGCGTCTTTCGTTTCATTTTACAAGCGTCTGAAAGTTGCGCGAGCTTATTTCACCAATATCAGAGAAAGCTCTTACATATAATGTTACACGGACAAAACATTGTGTAACATGTTTACTTAAAACATAAGCATTGGACTCTGACATAATATTAGTTCGCGTCCATTTAAACCCGTCATTACTCCCGCTCATGTTTAATTGACAGGAGAAAGACTCATCCACAGACCATCCCCTCAGTAATCTGGAGAGAAGCGGTCGAAAATGGACAAAAAGAGACGGATTTAAATACCAAGTGTAAACGTGATATGTCGCTCTAATCCACTTGTGGTCCGATCGACGAAAATACATCTTAATACCAAGTGTAACAGCCCCTAGGATATTTTTTCTCACGTCGATGAAAAAGGAGTGTCAAAGCTTTATTTATGGTTGCTTTTTGTATGTGATTTAAAGCGGACATATCAAAAAATCTGACTTTTTCCATGTTCAACATAAATCTGTGTGCTATGACGGATCACAGGCAAATAACACTGTAAATTGTTAATTTTTTTCATTGCTTTTGCTTTGTACTGGAAGCCATGTTAACCTTGGCATATCACGGCCACCGTACGAGTAAAAACCGGGTGTGCCTCATAAGCCTTGAAAAGTGAAGCCTCTGGCTCTTTGATTGCCCCCTTGTGGCTTGCTGCAGTACAAGTCATAAATGCCGCCGCCTCCATTCAAATGAATGGGACTCTGCTCTAAATAGGGATGGGTATCGTTAAGATTTTAACGGTATTACTACTCTTACTGATACTGCTTAACGGTCCGGTACTTTAACGGTATTCTTATCGGTACTTTGGCCAATGTTAACATTTGATCATGAACCTATGTTCACATGATTAAGTTAATTATGTGTCTGCATTTCATTATTACAAATAAATTTTTGGATATCATTTCTAAATAATATACACATATTTGTTAATGCACCAGCGTGAAAGCTGCAGAAAAAATACTTTAAATAGGATATTTATCTGTAGGCTATTTTGTAAACTAACTTGAAGTGCTGTGCATTTAGCCAAATAAATGTTTACATACTGAATTTTCTTTATTTGGGATTTTAAAACAAGTAGAAAATATGTTGAATGCATAACGTCATTTCTCCCAAAAGAAGTCAACAGAATTTCAACGTAAGGTAACCAATTAGGGATATTGTACATTTATTTTAAATGACGTGAACAACGTTGATTCAACGTTGATACAGTACATGCCTGACAGGCGCGGTGGGCGCGTGCAGCAGGTGACGCAAATTATGGGTCCTCCGAGGATTAGACCGTCTCATTTCAGTTCTCTTCGCGGACTTCTCAGGCTGCCACCTTGACAGACCGAGTGCTCACCTTTTAAGGTCGTATGCTTAGAAGGTCGCAGCCCTTGAATTGGGACACAGTTTCTGTCTGCACGTAATGTACTTTTAAAAGATGCTTTGACAGATTGCTTGTGTTTCCGCCCTTACATGCAAACATCTTGTTGCACTTACCTGTATGACAACGAGCGTTGTCTGCATCAACTCTAGTAAAGTATAACCGCACTTTTGAACGTTTTGCTCTATCCGCCATTGTCAGTCTTGTTATTAAGCGGGAGTTTTCGTGCTCATGCGTATGCATGCGCCGCGCTCGTCGTTGTGTGTGTGTGAGTGTGACAGACAGCCTCCGCGGCGCGCATGAGAGATCTCGCAGATCTCACAGACAAACATCTTAATATTATCTCAAATTAGAAATGTTTGGTGAGACAAAATGTGCACGAAAACATTATTATTCAAGAATACATAGAACATTAATTTTTTATCTTTTTCTCCAGGACCGAAAGCAGAACCGATAGCGTCAGATCTTACTGATACTACGGTCTTTAATAATTTAGCCCCGGGGCAAGTTTAATACCGGGTTTCGGTACCCATCCCTAGCTCTAAATAAAAAAATTATTTACACTTCCAATAAAAGTTTCCGAAAGATGGTTTTGATCCTTTCAAGTAGTTGTTATCACGGTAATATATGTTCAAGTGTTCATTATTGTGGTAAGTTTCATTTTAGCTTCTAATTTGATGCTATAGAAACGGGGCGTGTCATTATGATTGGCGTGGTTAAATTGATTGCGCAAGCGTTTGGGAGGAAAGTTTGGGAGGAAAGGGATATTGCGGCTCCGCCTCTGGCTCCACGGACGATTCCTTCTAGGCATGCCTTGGCTCCAAACTAACGTTTTTACGTAACATGCCAGCGACCGTGGTTGGAAATTTTTGGCTTCAATTCATTACAATGGTGGGAGGCGACGTCGAGTCGTCCATCTTTTTTTACACTCTATGGTTGAATAGCGCTCTGAATGGGTGGGTGGGGGGCTAGAAAGTAATATTCAGTTGGTTGTCATATAAAATTTCACCGCTAGATGGGAGTAGATCCTACACAGTGGAGCTTTAATTTACAGCCCGCAAATGTAAGAGTAAAGGGCTCATTATAGTCGTGCGTAGGTCCTACGGTGTAGCCGGACGGTGTAGGTTCCGCGTCGGTTTTCATTATACTTTTGCGACGTTGTCCGCGTCGACGTGCAAACACACGCACAGACCGCTGGTGGGCAGTAACCACGCATGTAACCACAGTAGCAGCGCAAATATCAAAGAAGAAGAAGCTTAGCAAGTTAACCCACAAACGAAGAAGAAACAGCAACTTGTTGTGTATAATTTGAGAAGACCAGCAATGATGGAAGTAAATAAACAGCAACTTTTGATGCAGTTTGAGTTAAATCACTCCTCAACTTGGCTCATCTTTGTTTTCACCGTCACAAACGGAAATACCTATGACGCAGTTTTTTTTACCTGACGGGAGGGGTTCTGGTGGACCAATCACAATGCTTGCGGTCCGCGTAGATCTACGTATAGCCTACCCACGACTATAAATCGGGCTTACCTCCTACCTACATATACAGATTAAAGTTACTATTTTTTTATTGTACTTGCCTTTAAACACAGATAACCAAAGTAAATCAGCTGTGCTTTTGCTATTATAATACAGTCGATACCAAAGTAAAAGTGACCTGTTGTTATATTTTATTTGCCGACGTGGCTCATAGACATCGATACACTTTCATAAGGTAAGTAGGGAATATGAAAAAAATAAAAATAAAATGATTAAAAAAAATCAATACGCCATATTACGCATAGACGTAAGTCATACATATCACATAATAGGTAGGTACCCTGTAGTTATAAAATACTTAGAGTATAAATATATTTAAATTTTTCATATTCTTGTAGTAATCTAAAGCGTTACCTTGTTTTTTTTAAAGCAGAGGGTCTGTTATTTCATTTGATATACTTATGGAAAATTTTCCTAGAAGGCATTTTGTGAAACTTTTGTGAAAAAAAAATACTGGCAGAGAACTGTTTTAAAAAGGCTGGCAGGGAATTAGTTAAGAGTAGTTTATTTTTGATAACAAGGCAAATATAGCAATAATAAATAGATTACATTCATTCAAATTATAGCTTAAGCATCAAAAACTACCTAACATTACTGTGTAAAATGTAATGCTTACAATCTTAACTACAGATTGGCTGCCAAACCTCCCTTCACATAGTGGTGATCCAAGATTGCCTTATCCCCTCGTCTTTAGGAAACCAAAACATTTGTTATTTTCAAGGTATTTGTTCCAGAGTTCAGTTTAGTCACTTGCCAGATTATTAAACAGAGAAATATACATTTTTTAAAATGCTATATGTTCAAGACATTCCTTGTTCATGGTTAAATTGTACTTGTAATTTAACAACTTCTTATTCATTTATGTTTGTGATTGTTGTTATTATGTCACAGGGTATCAAATATACTGTATTGGTCACATGACAAGAAAAGCATGACAGATGTAGGCCTACCATATAGTATGTCCAAAATGTATGCATACTGCAACCACACATTCTACAATGTAGTTTTAACTCTTGACAAGGTAATTTATCTTATTTTGTATGTGCTGTCATCAATAACTACCCCCTGATTGAGATAATTTGGAATGTGGTGGATTGGGTGATTCGCGTCATGAATGTGATCTGTGATAATACCAGTATGGACCCAAATATCTTGTGTTAACAGCATACTGTTTAATCTACTGTATGTCATAAAGAATTAAAGGAGACCTTTTATGCCCCTTTAAAGATCTGAAATAGGCCTCTGGTGTGCCCAGAATGTGTTTGTGAAGTTTTAGCTCCAAATACCCCATAAATAATTTATTATGGCATGTTTAAAAGTTCCACTTTTTAGGTTTTGCGTGTTATTTTAATGACAGAAGCGTTGGGAACTTGCTAGAGACCAATCTGCTTCGAGTGTAACTAGAAAGAACAAATGAATATAGTCATACAGCATTTGCATCTGTCGGCCCCGCCCCGCCGGGGGAGTATAAATAGACGGCAGGGGCACTGCATATTCAGCTTTCCCTAAGAAGCCGAGCACAAGAGACCTGGCCACATCAGTGGTCGTATAGAAACCTGTGCGAAGGTGACATGACGTCTCTTTTCCCTACCTTCATGGACATTTCCTTTCAGTCACTTCGATGTCACATAAATCACCAATGAATTAAAATCCCAAACTCTCCGACTCAGTGTTGCCCCTTTCAGTGTCCTGCATTAGCCTCCTCGCTAGGACATGGTTTTAAACAGAAGGCTGGTCACTGCTGTTCCTGTCTAACCCAACCAGTGACACTGAGATAACACTAGGAATTCGGCTCTCTGGTTCTCTTAAACATTTGGTATTTTTAAAGAAACCTACCCATATTTAAGAGGTTATAAAAATAGAACAAATGAAGATAGAATAAAACTTGTTTTGTTTGTTTGTTTGTAAGCAGAGGGTCTGTTCTTTCTTGAAAAAATTTAATATGTAAATTCATACGAAAAAATCAATACTGCCGCACCGTATCGGCAAATTGTCATGATCAGAATTTATGTGTTTGAATTTATGTGTATTTATGATTTCATACAGTTATGTCCAATAACTACTCCGATTACAAAGATAGAAGGTATAGAACTTGTTTATTTGCTTTTTTAACTACCAAACATAGCTAATTAGTTAACACTTTACAACAATATAAAAGGATATAATTATAGGAATGATCACAAAATGGAATTTTGTATAATCTTTACTTCGTATCACAGAAAAGCAGCTGACATAACAAACAGATATTTTATCTCAAACCTTATATAATACATCATCAACAAACATTTATTTTAGCTACATTCAGTGCTGAACATGTTTAATGCCAAAAAAATCATGCAAGTGTCTTTTCATTCTAGTGAATGCCTACAGTTTTTATTGCAAAATATATTTTGTTTTTTTTACAGTTTCAGGCCATCAGATTCTGTTAATAATACATATGAATATATGGTAAATAGTAATGAAACTGATCCAAAGACCGGAATTTAACTTAAAGCATAAATAGTCTGTGTCACACTCACAGAACTTTTTGGTAGGGAGAGGAAGTGCTGGGCGTGATCACTTGCTGACGTTGATAGCTGATTTTGTCATAAACGGTCTGAGGCTGTAGGGGAAGCAAGTGGGTGATCAGATAAGAAAATTCACATTCTCGTAAATGCATCTTATTTCAAGCATGTGACAATTCTTAGAAACCTGTTTATTCTATGTAGTTTATCAAATTTCTATTTAAGCACAAAATAAAAGCTAAAAATTAAAGGCGGTGTGCATGCTCTATGAAAACCAATGTTGACATTTGAAATCACCTAAACAAACACGCCCCTACCCCAATAGAATCTGGACCTTCTTTTAATATTGGCTGATTGGCTACAAGTGTGTTTTGTTACTCGACCCGACTCCTATTTCCAAAGTGTTTTAAAAAAAATCATGCATCCCGCCTTTAATATGCAGTCTTCATGTTGTTAAGTGCCAAGTATTTCCAATTTTAGCATCATTTACATTTTTGTTAATCTAATCAGCTAATGGTTCACAAAGGGTGAAACCTCCAAATTAGACTTTATGTTGAGTGGGTCTTCTATTAAATATGACTCATTAGCTCTACAGAAATTAATGTTGTGCCCAGCAATTATATACTGGTCCAAGTTATACAAAATATACATTCACTGCGTGACTGGAAAAAGTACTACAGCGAAATACATGTTTCAGATGCCATTGTATACTGTTCCTAGCTTATATAAACTCTTTGTAAAGTTATACCTTTTGAAAGTACACTTCCCCAGTGATAGCTACTGTAGGGACCATTTTCTGAAAATGTACTTTGATTTTGATAAATATAGGGCCAGATTTACTAATAACTTTCGCCAGCACAAATGCCTCTTTGTCTACTAAAAAACTAAAGACAGTGAATATTAGCGATGAAAAGGCGTGGACACTTTTGCCACTGACCTTATTGCATATGCATTTATGGGAGTTTCTCTTTCTGATGCAAAATTTATGGCAGGAGAGTATTTTAATGAATCGTGCAAAATGATTTACTGGGTTTGTGTGAGTCAATTAACTGGTATTTGCACCATTTTTACATGGCCAAAAAAGCATGCCTTAAATTCTACACTAATTTGCTCTGCTCTTGGTAGATTGCGCTGGTCATTATGAAAATATTTGTTTTATGCCTGTGTTCTTTTATGTGCCATGTGATTGTAAATTACCTGCACTGTATAAAAATTCCGTAGAAATTACAATGTTATTGCAGCTGAGTTGCCGGTAACTTACCGTAGATTTAAATTTATGTTATCTACTGGCAAGAGTTTGTTCAAAGTTAAATAAATTTTAAATATTAACAAGTCTTTATCTTTACAGAATAAAACTATACAATAACAGCCTCATGCAAAGCATTCTGGGAACCAGAAATCATCATCAACCTTTTTCTGTTTTTTTGCTTCAGATTTTGTTTCCCAAGAATGTTTTGCTTGATGCTTTTTTTTTAGTTTTACTCTATAAATATAAAGACTTGGAAATGTTTAATGTTCATTTAACTTTGAACGAAATGTTGCCAGTAAAAATCATAAATTTAAATCTACGGTAAGTTACCAGCAACCCAGCTGCAATTTCTACTGAATTTTTTTACAGTGTGCATCAATTTCCACTTCCATCAGGACTTTTAAATTGCTCTCTTACACTAGTTTGCCCTGTTTAGTAAATCTGGCCCTTAAAGTGACAGTTCGGCCAACAATAGAAATTACACACTCAAGCCATCCGAGTTACAATTGTCCATCATCTTTCATACGAACACATATTCTGATACTTTTGATCTTTATACTGGGTGAATATGGGGTCCAAACAATGTAAATCAATTCTTCACAAAAGTAATTCACACAGCCCCATGAAAATCGGGGCGTAATTTTCATTTTTGGCCAGACTATCCCTTTAATGTAGATGTACTATATAAGATTATATAATGGAGATTGTCTGTCTAGGCATCACAGTTCTGGGTAGCTGCTATAGGGCTTTGGCTTGTGCAAGCTTTTGTGGTGCAATGAGAGCTTTAGTTACACAACCTTTTACATCCAGTGATCAATAGTATATGTGAGCCTGTCTGTGAAAACCCAAGTCACTTTTGGTGATTTACTGTTTATATAAAATTTACATAAAATCATCATAATGTAAGCAACATTGGATTTCACAGACAGGGTCTCACAATACAAAACAAACGAACAAACAAAAAAAAAAACAGCACAGATGAAATGCAGTATGTTCCTTGTGTTCCTTTGGCATTTCAACAAACATTTTTTTCAAAATAAATTTGAATGAATGGGCATATTACTGTATGTAATACATTCTATGGATATTAAAGGGATCATCCAGCCAGATTTCCCCCATATTTTAATACCCCCTAACATTAATTTACAGAAGTTAACCACAAGGCACTCCAAGGGTTAATAATTGTCTTCTGCGGGCAATTGTCTTGTAAGAAAAATATCCTCATTCCAAACTTGATTAACTGTATGCACTAGCTTCCAGTAACAATTACATCTTGGACTCGATTCACAAGAGTTTTACATAGTGAGCATTGGTTGCCATGGGTACATTGCTCTAGTGAGCCTTTACCGGAATTTAATAAATGTAAAATATGGATTTTTTTTACAAAATTGCATCGATTACCCACAAAAGAACCCTTTGGAGCCATGTGGATTACCTTTATGAAGGATGGATGCACTTTTTTGGCGTTCAAAGTCAGAAGTTGTTCCCTGATCCCTGGTTTTTATCATTATAAGCTTGGAAGATCAAGGACATTTACTAAAATAACTCCAAATGTGTTTCTATGAAGATGATGGACATATGCATCCCGGATTGCTTGAGGGTCAGTAAATCATGGGGTAATTTTGATATTTGGCTGAAGTGTCGCACTACTATTAGCACTATAACAAGCTAAATGTTTTGTGTGTGAATACCAACCATATTTGATGTGACTCTCACGTCCTGCACGGTTTCATAAATAGAAGTTCCATTTATAGTACTGTCTGACCGTTTCTGTAATGTAAATTAGATCTAGTTAGGGTATAGCAGAAAATTGTATCAAGTGTAAAATTGTTAGATAAAATATGAAGTACAGAGTTAATGCTTCATCACAGACTCTGTGAAAAAACTGTGAAAGTTGCTGCTGTCTACCGTCATTACATAGAGATGCTATATGCACATCAAGGGCGTATATCAACCATAAAGGGGGTGCCCATGAGCACCCTTTCAAACTTAAAATTAGCAATGGGACACGCTACGGTCTTGTGGACTTAACGGACATGCGACACATTGCCATTGTCAGTTAAGGAGACTGCAAGTCCACATGAAGTGAGCCATTTGCAGTCTCAATTAGTTCCCTAGATCCCTAGGTCATGAATCAGTGCATCATATACATGGGCTTGGGCACTGGTAAGGACCCTGACTATCCTTACTATACAATGGGACACTTGATGGCTATTTTCCGTTGATGTGACTATTAAAGCACACTGTGAAACAGTGGCCTGTTTGGGCCCTATCATACACCCGGTGCAATGCAGAGCAATGCGCGACACAACTGGCTTTTGCTAGTTTCAACCCAGTGCAATTATCATTATCATGTTTAGGGCCACGTTATTTAAATAGCAAATGGATTTGTGCTCACACACACACACACACACACACACACACACACACACACACACACACACACACACACACACACACACACACACACACACACACACACACACACACACACACACACACACACACACCCTGGTGAAAAACAAATATACTTTATTGTATTTCAAGTATATTTAACGTTGCAATAGTACATTACAAATATACTTACAAAGGAATGTACTTTCTTTAAACATATTTAAAGTATGCTTACAACATATTTGCGCGTATTTTTTACAATTAAACTTTTAACATACTTCAAAATAATTATACTTTAGTATATTTTCTAAAAGTATACTTTAGAAAAATATACTTATAAGTTTTGTGCAATTTTTAAAGTATACTAAATTTAAACTTATTTTAAAATGTATTTTAGGTATACTTTATCGGTATGCTTAAAGTTATCATTATAATAATGCATTGACAGTATATTTCTAAAATACATTATTTAGTATTCTTTAGAAACAGTATATTTTAAGTACATTTTGATATGTATATGGGGTGTACAAATGTATATTATTTTATGGAGAAATAACGTGGGCTTAAAATTACGAGAGAGCAGTATGTTCAGTTACATTTTATATTGTAGATGTATACATTTGTAATATACTATTAACATAATAAGGTACACTTTAACTTCACTATAGTCAAGCATTGGATAAATCAATTAACTGTGTTTTACCACAAAATAACCATGGTTTTGCTAATAATAATCAATACACCAAAAAAAAAAAAAAATACTAAACTTTTACCACAAAAAAACATTCATTTTCGTAAGGGGAATATGAGTGTTTGTTTTTTTGTAGTTTTTGAGTCAATTGCATACCGCTTTTAGCTGTACACATTAATTAACTTAAACAGTTTTCGTAAATGCATTTCAGAGAAAAGTGAATTCTGAGATTTGAATAATGCATCTGACGTGTGTGATGACGTCACGACGCACGTATTTTGATTTTTACCAGTCGTTCAAGACGGACGGGTTCAGTCCCAAGGTACGTTAAAATATCTTAAAATTAATTATATTTGATTATCGTTTGACCATTCTGAAGTTTATCAGTAGACTATCATATTTCGAATGCGAAATGTTGTCAATAACGCGGTGTCTAACTCGCTATTAGTGATAAGCTGCTGTGTAGCTTAGCTTAGCTTATAGCTAATGTTAAAGGTTTGAAAGATAGCACTGTTAGGCTGTTATATCGAATTAGTACACCCGATTGTTTTGTTAAATATATGTATTGGTGTGTATGTATATGTTAATGAAAAAAGGTAGTGTCAGAAAATCTGTTTTTTAAATGTAGCGTGAAAGTTAACCATTTATTGACTGTTTAGAGGTTGTAAGGCTTTTACCTAACTGTATTTAGTATTAATGATGCTGCATTCTTTCCTCAGAAGCTAAAGTTTTTCAAAGACATTTGTAGGGAGGACTTTGCAGCTAATGGTAAGTCATTTTAAACTCTTAAGATATAATAATTCATTCGTAGTAGTAAATCAAGCTTCAGTTTAGATAACGTTATATACATATTGAGGCGGTTTCCCGGACAGGGATTAGACTACTCCTAGACTAAAATAAATGTAAGAGCTGTCCAAACTGAAAACAACTTGCACTGACATATCTTAAAATACACCAGTGTCCTTTGTTTTGCCTCAAAATGCACACAGGTAATGTTTTTATTAAGGCATGTTTTTTGAAACTAGTTATATTTCTTAATTAAACTAAGGCCTAGTCCTGTTTTAAGCTAATCCCTTTCCAGGAAACCACCCAATTGTCTGCTTGTTGCATTTTCTTTCTGACAAGTTTTACATTTAAATTTAATACAATAAAATCTTTCTTTAGGAGCTGAAGTATTTTATGTAAGGAGGATTTTGCAGCCCATATAGGCAAGTCATTATAATGAAAACTCTTAGGGGTGGTTTCCCAGACAGGGATTAGATTTATCCAGGACTAGACCTTAGTTTAATTAGGATAGTTTTAACAAACATGCCTTACTAAAAACATTACTTATGTGCATTACGATGTAAAACAAAGGGCACTGATGTATTTTAAGATATGTCAGAGCAAGTTGTTTTCAGTTTGGACAGCTCTTACATTCATTTTAGTCTAGGACTAGTCTAATCCCTCTCCGGGAAACCGCCCCTTAATATATATGATGACATTTAAGTCAAGCTCTAGTTTAGGTAAAAATATATCTGCTATACAATCTCTGCCAGTAAACTATAGATTTAATACAGTAAGTCTTAAATTAATGTAATGTTTTAATATTAAACACTTTTTAATTGAGCTTATTGTCTCTCTTTTTCAGATTTCCTTAGGCTGAAC
This sequence comes from Paramisgurnus dabryanus, assembly GCF_030506205.2. Classification (NCBI taxonomy): domain Eukaryota; kingdom Metazoa; phylum Chordata; class Actinopteri; order Cypriniformes; family Cobitidae; genus Paramisgurnus; species Paramisgurnus dabryanus. The sequence goes on along the minus strand of NC_133338.1, from coordinate 15,759,359 downwards.
CAAAACCTGCCAGACTAAAGTTGATTTGGGAGAGAAAGACGTTGTAAACTCACTCATCTTGACATTCTTCAATGAGTAATTGTTCAATTTTTAGGCAAATACTGTACACTTTGAATGGTGTGAATAAAACTATATTTTAAATATATTTAAAATGAATTGTTTTTGACTGTTTTAATCAGCTTTTATTTATTTGGAAAAAATATTTTGGTTATGTTACCAGCTAAAGTAATCTATTCACAAAATAGCACTCTTTAAGTTAACTAATTATTAACGCACTTGAAGTATACTCATTACTAATCTAGCTGCAGGTATGTAAAAGTATACAAAATGTAATGTACTTGGCATATTCATTTTTCACCAGTGCAGTTTTTAGAGTTTTGGATTGGCCAAAAATATATAGAATGTACGCAAACAGTCTATTTAAGGTATACTGATTGTATGTTTGCAAGACACTCATAATACATTTGTAATGTACTCCTAACATAAATAAAACACACTCTAAATCCACTTATCAAGCATGAATTTAGCACAAAAACAGTCATGTACTTAAATTGTACTAAATACACTTAAAGTTGTTCCACTTTAGCACACAAAAGTACACTAAATACACTTAAAGTTGTACTTTGTTACAATTAATATACAACTAAAATATATTAAGTACAAAATTAGTTGTTCCAAAATAGCACTCTTTAAATAAACTAATCAATAGCACACTTTAAGTATACTGGTCATTAGTGTGACTGCAAGTATACTTAAGTATATCAAAATTAAATATATTTAGCATACTATTTTTTCACCAGGGCACACACACACACACACACACACACACACACACACACACACACACACACACACACACACAAACATTCTGGTTTCCATGTTTTGTGGGGACATTCCATAGACGTAATGCATTTTATACCATACAAACTCTATATTCTATTCCCCTTACCTACCCCATTCCCTAACCCCAACTATCACAGAAACCCTTCTACTTCTTAACATTTTCAAGAAACATCATTTTGTTTGATTTATAAGCTTGTTTCCTCATGGGAACTAAAAAATTTCCCCACAAGGTCACAAAAATACTGGTATTCCTATCTTGTCCCCACAACGTGATAATTACCAGGTACACACACACACGGATGCGCAGCACCACACAAACGTTTTTTAAATATAAAAAATGTAAGGATTAAAATGTAAAAGATTATTATTGAGTCTCTTGGACATAAATGAGGACTGATTAAAAGACGTTAAAAGGGGTAAAGAGCTGCTTCACCTGTAGCCTGGTATTAGTAATTATAATAATAATAATAATAATAATAATAATTAGTTACATTTATATAGCGCTTTTCCAGTGCTCAAAGCGCTTTACATATGAATGGGGGAATCTCCTCAACCACCACCAATGTGCAGCATCCACCTGGATGATGCGACGGCAGCCATATTGCGCCAGAACGCCCACCACACACCAACTTATTAGTGGAGAGGAGACCGAGTGATATAGCCAATTAGTATGAGGGATGATTAGTAGGCCAATGGGCAAGTTTGGCCAGGATGCCGGGGCACACCCCTACTCTTTTTCGCAGGACATCCTGGGATTTTTAATGACCACAGAGAGTCAGGACCTCGGTTTAATGTCTCATCCGAAGGACGGATTAAATGTTTTACTTTAAACAAAAGTAAATATTGCATTTATTAAAAAAAAATTTAATGCTACCCCATGGATTTATTGTATATGATGACATTGTACCTGTGGATATGATGAGATGAGAACCTTTTTAAGTAATGCTTTTAATTTTTTTTTACATTTTTTATTTTGAGTGTTTTATCTTAAGCTTAGTATAAATGTTTTATATAAAGTATACTTTTAATGTGTTTTATGGTTGAGGTCTAAATGAATTAAGTTGTCTCTCTGATGCTTGCACATGACAGTGTTTTTCCACAGCTAGGCCGGGATGGGAGACGTGTGACCTTGGTAAGAATAGCAAGATAGCTTTATGACGCATTAGAAAACAAAGGCATTGTGTTTAACCAGCAATGGCTGTCTTTTTGTGTAGCAACTTAAAGGTTGCAAAGATACAGGCACAGTACAAACAGATTGTTCGAATGGGAGGGCTACTAAAACGGGGGCACTATTTAAATCACTGAAAAACTCAGAACGGGGTCATTGTCATAGTCATGGTCATCATCATTTTACCAATGCAGGTGTATACACCCTATGACCAGTATTGTGTTTCAAGCTGTCTGACACAATTCTTTAATAAAATACTTTGAAGAGAATTTTATATCTCAACCGTCTCTGATTCTCCTGAAAAAATCCACGACATTATTGGCGCTGCGAGCAGGGTTACAAGAGAGAACATTGGACAACCGAGTGGGATCGTTCAGAGGCCTTTCACGGTCGGGGGGAGATGTTCTCCAACCTGAGTCGATTGTTTCGTCTTTGTGGGTGTTAAACTGCTAAGGCTGGCCAGCCGCTTGCTTCTTAAATTAAGGTAAGCAAAGCGTTATAGCATTTTTTCACCTGCATTGATGGGATTTTTGACTCTGTTTGGAAAACACAGACAGCCCAGCGTTTTCATTTGAATTCCTTAATTCTCTCTGTAACTCATAAACGAACTAGTATTGCTATTAATGAGAAGGGACTTGTGGATAATATTACAAGATAAATTATCTCTAATAGGGAAACCTGGTCTTCCGAGTAAAGTGTACTCTTATCTGAGGGTCAAGAGGACCCAGCTGTGAAACAGTTGATGGAAAATAATATTAACATAGCCAAGAGGGCGTTGACTGTTAATAGCCAAGAGGGCATTTAATTATACTACATTTTGTTGATTTTATGGACTCAAACTAAAACATTAATTTTAAACTAAATTTTGTAAAGCCAGTGGGCTGATTTAAATAAGAGTATCTGAGATGAGTACGGATATATCTTTTTTAAAGGAAAGAAAAACCAGTGGGTTGATTGTGAGCTGTTTCTTGGTGTAACTGGTTAAGTTACGAAACAAAGTGAGAGAAGAGAGAAGATTTTTGTTGTGGGAGATCCAGTGGGTTGCTTAAATGAGTATTTGAGAGTAATTTATCGATGAACTATGATACTATAAATTGCTCTGTGAAATAAATACGAAGAGTTTGCATAGTTTGTGTTCCAAGGAGCTTAGAACATGCAAACGAGGGTGAGCGAGAGAGACTGGAGTGAGGGAAAAACCAGTGGGTTGCTTGAGTGAGTGTTTATGAGTGCCTCTATCGATGAACTATGATACTATAGAGAGCTCACTGATATGGACACAGTGTTCAAGGGTGCTTTATCGATGAACTATGATACTATAAAGTATTCTTTGAGACGAACACAGTGTTTAAGGGTAATTTATCGATGAACTATGATACTATAAATTACTCTATCAAATAAACACGGGAGAGACAAGGGAAAAAGCTTCGGTCCAACTTAAAGTTAAAAAAGTGTTTATTAATTGTTGCATGGTAAGGATTTACCATAAGTTAATTGTTTTAGAACAACCCAAGAGGATTTCTGCATTTTATTCAACCCATATGAGAATTTTGATTTTGAAAGTTAGGGGTAAGAGTTATCCTGTGTGAAAAATATTGTCCATGATTGAATGTCAGTTGTTACTGAAAACATTGAATTTTGGTGGAACCTGAAATCTTTATCTAATATTGAAAAGTCATTATTGAGTGTATTTGATTTGACAAAAGAAAAGTTAACAGAAGGAAGTTTAACAATTAAAACAGAAGACTCTGAGATCAATACAGTTACGTCTGCATTTAAAATAGCCCAATTAATCAGAGAGATCTTTTGTGTTAGTTTTAGTTGGCCTGAGATAAAAAGTTTTTCCAGTTGTAAGATTAGTGTGTCAAAGACAATTGTAGGATATAGAGAACTGTGCATTGTAAGTGCTAAGTTTAAGTTTGAATCAAATCTTAAAAGTGGTTGTGTGACAGATAAAGTGACTTGCGAAAAGGAGATCATTTACATACTTGTGGGACCCTTTGTGATTTATTCCAGTTGCCGGACTGGAACATTTTATAGTGCAGAGAAGTGCATTGATTTATTGTTAAATAAATAAAGCAAACAATCATTCAGTGTAACATGGAAGCAGCAACCAAAAGAATTAGAGCGTGCTATCACTGTGGCCCCGGTAGAATGGTGTAACTTACAAGACAAAGGTTTTGATGGTAAAGCATTGGCTAAGTGGTGTAATGACCTAAAATGGTATACCAGAAGTAACAAATATAAGAAAGGAGAGCAGCCTCCCTTTCACTGGCCAGAACAGGGAACGTGGAATAAAGAAAAAATTAAGAGTATGAAAATTTGGATGACTAATTATATAGCTAATCAGGATTTGAAAACCAAGAAAGATGGAAAGAAGAAAAAGAGAAAAGCTTTGTTAGATGGAATGGAATTGTGGGAAAAAGCTAGAGGTTGTTGGAGTAAGGAAGCTGAAAGAGTGATGGCTGATAGAGAAGACATCAGAGTTCAAGAGCTGGCAAAGCACAACGAAAGAACAGAAAAGACAAGATTGCTAGAACAGCCAGTAGACACTGCAAACCAATTACCTGTGGTAACTAAAACAGTTAAGCCACCGCCCTATGCACTGCCCACTGCCTCTGCCTCCCTCAATCCATGCCCCCATTCACCACACACACAAACTGCCCTCCCTTTCCCACTCCCTCTGAGAGTCGCCCTCCCTTTCCCACTCTCTCTGAAAGTCACCCTCCCTTCACAGCTCTCTCTGAGAGTCGCCCTCCCTTCACTGCTCTCACTCCAGCCCTAACCACCCCTGTTGCTTCACCAAATGCTAGCACACTGTATCCAGTTATTAAAGGAACTATGCAGCTTAAAGGGGAAGTAGAAGTTGAGGGAAATGTGGAACTGTATGATGAGATGCATAGAGGCAAAGAAGGATCATTCCGTGAACAAAGTCAGGCAGCAGGAGGAGCTAGTCAGTATACCAGGACTCAGTTAGAACATCTGGACCGACTAATTGAACAGAGAGCAAAGGAAATAACAGAATTAACTAAAGAGGTGAAGTCTTTGGGTTTAGCAGGGCTATCGCAGGACAGAGAGCTGAGTAAAAGATTACAAGAGGAAGAAAGGATGATTTTGGAGCAAGAAAGGCAGGATAGAGAGATAGCTAAAGAAAGAGTGCTTAAGCAACAAAAGGTCAGGGCATTGCAGGCTATGGAACAGAGAAAGCGAAAAAACTGATGACTGGCTAAATATGAAAATGACACAAGAGTACCCAGCCTCTAAAGGTGGTATAGATATGACAAAAATGTCAGGACCTGATGGATTAAGAACTTACAGAGCTAAGATGTTGGTAGAGGAGAGAAACAGAGATATGGAGTATAGGGACACATTAGCTTTAGACTTTGACCCAATAGAGGAAAGATCCCCGTTATTGAAAAGCACCCCTAGAGGTGGAATGAATGAGCCAGGTGTGAGTGTATTTCTGTTGCGTATTGAAGGGAAAACAGCTGTGTATGTCCCATGGGCTCATAGGGATTTAGAGACTATAATAAATCTGTTGCCAAGTTTAAGAGACGGTGCTGGTCCCTGGATCGGTGCGTTGGAGAAAGAGACGCAAGGTACAAGATTGGCGGTGGGTGACATAAAAGCCTTACTGGCAAAAATCACTAGTTTGAGGGAAATGGAGGATGTGTTGTGGTCAGCAGGTATGGGACAGAGTGTGGTTTCGTCTGATTTTGACGCCCAGGCTCTTGACTGTTACAGGGGCAGACTTTGGGGTGCCTTGAGAACTGAGTTCCCTGTCAAGTTTGACAGCACCAAACTGACCCCCACTGCACTGGGTCAGGAGGACTGTGGATTGCTAAAAACATGCAAACTTGGAGAGGGCAGGGGCTGAGAAAAGATCCCACTGACCCAAGAGACTTTGAAACCAGACTGTTCAGAAAGCAACTGCTGGACGCACTGCCAGTGTCTGTGCAAAACAAACTGAGTGACACCCCAGGGCTAGATGCAATGCCACACAGCCAGTGGGTGGAGACCCTGAAACACCATGCCTCCAAACACCAGAAACACGAAAGAGACTTAGAGCAACAAGCTAAAGAGACTGAACGAAAGCTGGCTCAAGTTAGTCTGGAAGAAAAGAAAAGACACAAAGACATTAGTAAGGCCCCCCGGGGAACCTATGTAGTGGAATCGGCAGGGTCATAGGAGTCAGCGAGCCACTCTCAGGGCGAAATGACTGCAACACACCCTCCTAACAAGTCTGAAAAGGTAGCAGGTTTGCCAAAACAAGCTGCGGATCAAACCCAACATCAGAACCCATGGCAGCACCCCCAGGGCGCAGCCCCGTCTCAACCAGTAGTTGTGAATGTAATGGCACCTAGTTGACAGAGTAGAGGAATTAATTTTTGAAGATGGCCAAGGGGCAGAGGAAGGGGATATTTTCAGAACAGGGCATCCGCTGATCTGGGTCAATATTTCGGGCAAAACAATGTTTACTGGGGATGTGGGGAGAATAATCATGCTAGGCGTGACTGTCCAAAAAACCCATGGAAGCAATAGGGGTGTTCGGAGGGTCCCATTAACCAACAGGTAGCATTATCCAAAAATGATTGGGAAGAACCTAAATTAACATGCATAATTAATGGAGTGAAAATTGATTATTTAATTGACACCGGGCTACATGCAGCTCAATTGATCCAAAATTGGTACCTGGGGTTGTTGCATCACAATCATCTGTTAGAACAATGGGATTCTCTGGAAAACCTATGGAAATGTGTCTGTCAGAACCAATTATGGTTCAGATAGAAGGAAAAACTGTTGTAAATAAATTTTTGATGGCACCTCAGGTTCCGATCACATTAATTGGAAGGGACATTTTGTGTAAATTAAATGATACCATCAAAACCACAACACAGGGATTAACATTGCAGTGTCTAACTAAAATAACTAAACAGGAATTAACCCTTTAATAAGACCAGAAGTATATTGGATTGGGAAATTAGAAAAAAAAATGATGGCGGCTGCCAGAGAAAAAACTAAAGATTTTCAGGGACGAAAGCCAAGATTTGAGGGTCACTGTACAATGAAATATTGCCTCAAAGGAGAGGATTTCAAATATGAACAAAGATTCAAATTAGGAGAAGAAATTGAGTTGAGAAGTGAAGGAGTGTTGGTTTGTTAGGCTGGAGTAGCAGTGAGGATCAGCAGTTGTAAGCTAGATATTTTGCTGTGGAAGGAAGCCACCCCAATGTGACAGTGTGGGTGTGGGGAAATCATAGGGCTAGGGACCTAGAACCTTATGTGAAAAAGTCATATTCCATTGAATGGGAAGAAGGAGAGAAAGGCTGGATGGAGAACAGGGAGCTAGGTTGGTATCTAATTCCATTAGAAATGACTTAGACAGGTATACAGCAGAAGCAAATAATTTTACAGGACAGCAGCACAAAGGAGCAGGTAATTGTATTGTTTAACCAATTGCTAAAAGATAAGCTAGTTATCCCGAGAGATGACAGGGAGTATGGTTGAAATATGTAGATGATATTTTGACAGCAGAAAACAACAGAGAGGGGTTTGATAAATTAACAGAAAGTTTTGAACAGTGGATAAAAAGTATCAAAATAAAAGCTGATATTGGCTAAAACCAGTGTACAATACCTAAAAAGAGTAATCTTTGAAGGGCAAAATTACATTTGTGACAAACACCACAGAACCATGCTTGACTATCCATGTCAAAACACAGTGAAGCAAATGATGGCATTAATGGGAGCCACAGGGTGTTGTAGTTCATACCAGAGTTATTACCAGAATATGCCAGTAGGGTCAAGTAATTTAGGGAATTTAAATGTAAGGACATGGGAAAAAATCTGACAGATGTTGTTATATTGTAGAGAAGACACACCGCAGGGCTGTATGACAGAAGGCATTGAAGAGATGAAACTGAGAGCAGATTTGGGTTACAAAGGGGATCCCGGTTACAAGCATTTGTTTGTTGATGGTTCATGCTATAAAAATGAGATAGGTCAGAGTTGCATGTGATACAGTGTGATCCTGGGAGATTCAGCGACTGACAGATTTAAAGTATTGAGGTGCAAGAGGGTGAGGCATGGACACATGTCTGCACAACGTGCAGAATTAAGGGCTTTAATTGAAGCATGTGAAATTGGTATGGAAAAGGTATGGAAATCAATGTAAATACTGATATGTGGTGAAAATGGGTTTTAGAGAAGTAATGGCCACCATGCAAATTAAACATCTTACAGAGATTACACAACTATTTCAGGCAATACAAAAACCAGCTAAAGTAATTGTAAATAAGTGTGCAGCACACACAAAAGGAGATTCATTTATTGACAAAGGAAATGAAAAAGCAGATGAGGAAGCAAAATTAGGAGCGGCAAAACCAGAGCGAGCTGAAACCATGACCATGGTAGTGACAAGGTCAGGTAAAAGACTGACAGTGAACAGGTGAGCATTTCCGCAGACGTAACTGTAGATGAAATCAGAGACATGCAAAATACAGCGTCACAAATTGAAAAGATGGAGTGGCAAAGCAGAGGTGTTGTCAATGTAAAAGGTTTGTGGAAAACAGAGAACAAGAATTAGTAATTCCATCTAGAATGGAGAAAATGGTAATGATGAACGTGCATAGTGAACATTGCGCAAGGGGGGAGATGATAGATAAGATTTTGAGACAACAGGGTTTCTGGTTTATCAATATGCAAAACAAAATTAGCAAATTTTTGTCAGAATGTGACATATGAAAAGAAATGTCAAACTAGCAGTACATCCGATGTGTCTGTTTCCAAGTGTGGAACGACCGTTTGTGCATTTAGTGATGGATTTTGAAGATATGATCCACCCAATTAAGGAGAAAATTTGTTTTTTCGAGATGGACAGAAGCTTATCCAGCGTGAACGCAGAGTGCGCAAGCAGTGGCTGGAGCACTTAAGAGGGAAGTGGTCCCAAGATTTGGGCTTCCCAAGGTATTGCAGGCAGATAATGGACCAGGATTTCAGGCCAACCTGTTGAGAAAAGCACTTGCTAGGGTAGGAATATCCCAAAAATTTGGATCAGTGTATCATCCACAGTCTCAAGGGGCGGTTGAGAGGTGTAACGGCATACTTAAAATCAAAAATAGCCAAAATCTGTGCACAGACTAAACTAAATTGGGTTCAGGCCTTACCAATAGCGCTCATGGCCATAAGATTTAGTACTAACAGGGAAACGAGTTGAAATCCCCTCATGAAATGGTCACAGGGAGACCAATGTTCAAAGCTTATCAAAATGAAGTGAATTTGGAGCATGAGGAGGATCTAAAAAATTAAATTAATGAATATATTGCTGAACTAATGAGAAACCATAAAGCTATTTTACAGATTGAAAGCAGGCCCAGAGACACACCTGGTGACGAAGAAACTGCAAAACCTTTTCCTGTAGAAACCTGGGTGTAGATCAAAGTTTACTAGCATAAGTGGGATGAACCCAGACGAGAAGGCTCGTATGAGGTCACAGAAGCTAGCCCAACATCTGTTAAGATAGTGATGTGATGAACCATAGAAACTGATTTTGGAGATCACAATGAATGGGTAATGTATGATCAAAGCATTTAAAGGGATACTTCACCGATTTAGCATTCAGCTTTGTATCTGTAGAAACCCGGCAGTATTACTGAATGACCATGTTTCCCTCCCTCATTTCCCCCTGAGAGGAGGGATATCTGCATTTTGGTTCTGCAAAAAAGTCCTCCGATGATGTAATATGACGATTTTTGCATCATCGGAGGACTTTTTTGCAGAACCAAAATGCAGATATCTCTCCTCTCAGGGGGAAATGATGGAGGGAAACATGGTCATTCAGTAATACTGCCGGGTTTCTACAGATACAAAGCTGAATGCTAAATCGGTGAAGTATCCCTTTAAGGATATGGAGGATGAAGATTGGATGAATGTTGTTTATTTGTTTCTAATAATGAAAATGTTTCTCCCACCAAATATACAGGCCTATAAGGGTAATTATAAATGTTTTAAGATAACCATTTTACAGATGGGTGGTGCCAAAAAGAAATTGATGTTACAAATGATAAAGAGGGATACAACAGTGTTTCCTCTAGGATTTTTTTCAGCTGTGGCGGCAGGGGGCACCCATGATGATTATAAATGTAAAAAAAAAAATTATGTAGAATATAGGCTACAGTAAACTAACATGTATTTTTTATAATTTTCACGCTGTCATTTACTTTTCCTTATATTTATAGCATATTGCTTTTCTATGTTTGATCTAAACTGTTTTTTCTTAAAAAAACATTACACAGCTACGTACGTAGTTCGGATATTTCATTGTAGTTTTAATGTAGTGTGCATTGCAAGGTCGTCCTCGTGTTTAGCGTACAGAGCTCAGTTACAAAGTCATGCAGTCCTGTTTAATAATCTGCACCGCTCTGATTGACAGAACAACCGACCAGTTATCCGACATCAGCAGCAATTTTATTTCACACCCGTACCATTTGACATAAAGACTGTGACCCCGAGCCGGTCACACTGCAAATCGCGCAGTTAAATATAAAGCTTTACCGGTCTTCAGACAGATCTTAAACACAAATAAGCACGGGACATTTAAAAACGAGTGGAATTTTGGTCTTGGATGTTAGACCCGCATTTTACTCTTGTCTATTGAGTCCCGACCTGCATCTACAACACAAATGACACGCGAATAGCCTATTACACCCGTTAGATCAAATATTATGCGGTTCACCCGCGGGTACCCCGACCCTGCTGTTTCATCTGAAAACAGATAAAACAGTCTCACCGTCTGCCTCAAGTTTCTATTACCAACGTTCTTCTCTTCCACGGGAATAATGTAAGTTTCCTTACAAACAGATTCGACTATTAATGTCTTGCAGTCACATATAAGTAGTATTCAGTATTTAGCCTTTTGTTTTTGGACAAATATCTTATCATTTAATGTGAAACTTTGTGAGGGTCGATCTAAAGCACAGACGATTGACTGACAGCTGAGTGGTCAGCAGCGCTCTGCGCTTATAGCCTATATTCTGAATAACTAATGGCCTGATAAGTTGATAATATGAGAAACTCGTAATATGTTAAATCAAAAGTTTAATAATGTCTTTTCTCGCAGCCCTGCGCTGTGTTGGTGTAGATATGCGCCGGTGAACATCATATGCGTGATGACCTTGCAGCTTAAATTACCCTAAATTTATAGTCATAAAGATAAAAGTAAAACAACATTCGAAACTTCAAATGATGTATTTTTATTTGTGTAAACTCACAATAAGGAGAAAACCTTTTGCTTATTTATAATCATTAAAAACATGACGTGCTTTCTGCTGGTTTGGTTTTAGAGCGCGTCACAAAATAAGAACAGAAACGCAAATACTTTTTTATTCGTTTTGTCAATTTAATAATTATTTAAGTGCAACATATTTCGTATAGGCTTATTTATTTTATTATTATTTCTCAAAACAGAAACGTAGCTTAATAATCCTCTGTTGATTTAAATCTATTTGTGCATGAAACTAAACCCATGGAGGAAATTATGATATTTTAGGAGATTTATTTATAAATGAGTGAACAACGCAAATCCAGAAAGGAATTTATTTCTAGACAGCCAGTCTCGCAGAGCGGACATTTCGGTAGCTTTTTTGTGAGCTGCCGCTGTGGGTTTTGTCTAGAAGGGATACAGCAAATGCCGAAAAGTTAAGGATTAGATTTGGAGGTAGGATTATTAGGATGAAAACAGCGGTTCTGGCTAAATTAGATACAAATACATCCTACAATCGTATGAAATTTTGTGTTTAGAGTTGGGTTTGGTTAAAGGATTAGGATAAAACATTGCTCATCCAACGAGATTTCGTTTGCTGTATCCCTTCTATCCACAACCGCAGGCGTGGCGGGGATGTTTTAGGAGTGGCGGGCCGCCACGGTTGAATGTATATAGCGGAAAACACTGGATACAAGGCAAACTGGTTTGTATGCCAGACCACAGAAAGGGCAGACGTATGGTGAATGTGTGTTGACATGAATTTAAGGCCAAGTTTAAGAGTAAATTGGAAGGGAACCTGTACCCTTGTACAATTAAATAATGCCATTTCAAATGTTTTCATTACCTGATTTTGGGAGCCTACATGATAAAATAAGTGTTAAGAGTATTAACAGACAGAAAAGAAATCTGCCTGGTGGATCTAATGTGTATATAGAATGTACAGTATATAGATGCCATAGGGGTTCCAAGGGGGGTGCCAGATGAATACAAAGTGAGAAATCAGATTGTTGCAAGTTTTGAGTCAATTCTTTTCTGGTGGTCAACCCTCAATAAAAATGTGGATTGGATTAATTAATTGTATTACGTTAAGGGGATAACTGAACAAATGGGACTAACGTCACTGATGGCACAACAAAACAGGCTGGCATTAGATATGTGGTTGGCTGAAAAGGGGGGTGTTTAAAAATTATAGATGATGGATGCTGAAAATGTATTTTTGATAATACTGCCCCTGATGAGAGCATTATAAGGGCATTAAAAGGTTTGACCGCCTTGTTAAATGAATTGGCTGAGAATAGATGACCCATTTACAAAAATGATGGAAAAGTGGTTTGGGAAGTGGAGTACACTGATAACTTCTTTACTGATGTCAACTGCTGTAGCTGTTGCTATCCTTGCATTGTGTGGTTGTTGTTGCATACCATGTATCAGGGGTTTGATTGAGAAAACTATCGACAAAGGAATGGGTAAGATAATGTACCAACGGGTACAAATTAATGAGGACGACGAGGGAGATAAATTTGAGGACAACATCCATGTGTGATGGGAAACCAACGAGGCTCTAGTACCCTCCTCCCTCACACGGCCCTCTACGCGTGCAAAGCGCATGGGTTGAAGACCGTCGAAAGCTGGAAGATGCACCCTACACATATACATATAGAATTTATGTTTCTTAGAAAGACTCTGTGTGGACTGCCCACCAGAGCAAAACACTCTCATGTGAGAATCATTATGTTACTGTTCATGTTAAACTGGACATAGGGTGTCACCTATACTAATGCATTTATTCTTTTTTATTAACATTTATAATTTTTTGCGTTTGTTATCATTTATTTACAAGGTATTATCTTTTGCATTTATTATTTTTATTACAAGTTATAATCTTTTATTAGTAATGCAAGTTGCAAACCTGAAGTGTGTGTAAAATAGGGAAAGGGATGGTTTTAAGCATCACTGTCCACGGTGTGATGACAGTGTAACAAGCCTGGTAAGTGACTGATGGTCCAGGAATCTCCTGGGGGTGGAGGTAAAACATCCACCTAGCACGGCTTACCAGAAAGTGAAAAGAATTTTTTGAAAACATGATATGCTTGCTTTAGATTTAAAATTGAATGTTATGTTATTTTTATATGTTGTTAATCATTACTTTTTTTACAGGTTGTTAATTATCATTTAAAGGATAACCGGTGTGAAATGACTGTTGAAACTAGAAAAGTGACTGAGGGTCTGGCCCGAACTGTCAGGGGTATTTTATTCTTTGATTCTTTTTTTAAAGTACCTAGCCCGGCTTCTCTGGTATCATCAGTCATATTTGCAGGGTGGTTATCGAAAACATTTAGTTTCCGAAGGGGGGAGATATGGTGGAGAAATTTTGAGTGTTTTATCTTAAGCTTAGTATAAATGTTTTATATAAAGTATACTTTTAATGTGTTTTATGGTTGAAGTCTACATGAATTAAGTTGTCTCTCTGATGCTTGCACATGACAGTGTTTTTCCACAGCTAGGCCGGGATGGGAGACATGTGACCTTGGTAAGAATAGCAAGATAGCTTTATGACGCATTAGAAAACAAAGGCATTGTGTTTAACCAGCAATGGCTGTCTTTTTGTGTAGCAACTTAAAGGTTGCAAAGATACAGGCACAGTACAAACAGATTGTTCGAATGGGAGGGCTACTAAAACGGGGGCACTATTTAAATCACTGAAAAACTCAGAACTGGGTCATTGTCATAGTCATGGTCATCATCATTTTACCAATGCAGGTGTATACACCCTATGACCAGTATTGTGTTTCAAGCTGTCTGACACAATTCTTTAATAAAATACTTTGAAGAGAATTTTACATCTCAACCGTCTCTGATTCTCCTGAAAAAATCAGGAGCTTTTAATTTTTTTTACATTTTTTAAAATTCTTTATCTCTTGTTAAAAATAAAGTATTTTAAAGAGTACAAACCTTTTGTTGCATATTTGTACATTACTCTTTGAGATTACCATGATCATGTAGGCTATGCTTCCATTTACAGCAATTAAAAGCCTGCTATTTACTTCCATGACTGAGAGAAAACAACTTTTTTTAAGGTTTTAATAAAAAATTTCAATACAAATTAAAACAACGCAATTTTTTAACATCTATCTTAAAGTGGGGGTCTTCTTCCTCCGTTTTGTTTTCCAGTTTATAAGTTCCATCTAAATGGGGAATCGGCATGGCGTGAGTGCAACTGGCTTTTAAAGAAGACGAGAGCTGAGACTCTCTTGGTTTATTGCACATTACGTTTGTACGACCATTACTCATTACGAGAATAGGGACAACCCTTTTACCGTTTTTCCCGTCGTTAAATTAGTAAAAGTGAATTCGGACACATTTAACTTGTGAGTAACATACTTCAATTTGGATGGTGTAAAACGCTGACGCATCTGGCTTCAAAAACTAGTTGAATTTACGAACTCTATGAGGACGTGAATGCTTTTTACACATCTTGTAATTACAGCAGTAACTATATGGAGTGAATGTACCTTTTAATTATAAAAATTTCCCTTATCATTTCCAAGTGGAAAATATTCCCTCTCTAATGGAAACGGTTTTGTACTAAAGTGATTTACATTCTTATGACATTTAAACTCTTTCCCCGCCATTGACGAGTTATCCCGTCAGATAAATGTATTAAAAAAATCCTGGAAGGCATTTTGTGAAACCCCTGGGGAAGTTTTGACATGCACTGACATTTGTGCTTTTTTCAGTTGCTTAAAAACATATTAATGGCAAAAGTGTCATAAAACTGTGTTCAGCACAAACTGGGCTACAATATTATATGATCAACATGTATGTACATTTTTTTATTTTTAAGAGAAAAATGTTTATGCGTGGTTTTTGAAAAAGTAAATTTTTTAAGTCACTGATATAAGCCACAAAACTCCTTCTAAACATGTTTTCCAAAGACTTTTTAAAACAGGATCTAGTAGTCTAGTGTTTTTTCTTTAAAATGATGTAAAAATCATTTGGCCTACTTATTCACATAAAACAATATATTGATTTACAATTTCTAAGACACTTTTGCTTGGGAAAGGCCGTATGCGTGGAGGCGGGAAAGCTCCTGAATAATCCAGATTGACAGCTGGAGAACAAAAGAGTTGCATAATGAGCCACATAATGAGCCTTGTAGGAATGTTCAACAGGAATGTAACTTTCTCTGTAGTAAAACCATGATAAGGTTTACTTGGGAATTTATAACAAAAATTTTCAATAGTAAACACACACACACACACACACACACACACACACACACACACACACACACACACACACACACACACACACACACACACACACACACACACACACACACACACACACACACACACACACACACACACACACACACTATATACTGTATAAATGTGTGTGTGTGTGTGTGTGTGTGTGTGTGTTCAATATTTATTGAAATATTTTCTATTAATTTCACAAGTATACCTTTAAAAACCATAGTAAGCATGGTAAAGGGTACTGTTTGGCCATCGTAATGAACACACCCGCCGACAGGGGGGACAAACGGGTCTGTTGTCCCGGGCCCAGGGTGGGGGGGTTTGATTTGAAGTTCAGTACGCTCAAAATGTCCGGTCAGACTCAGCACAAGTGATTTGAAGTTCAGTACGCTCAAAATGTCCGGTCAGACTCAGCACAAGTCCGGTGCTCAGAAAAGAAAAGAAAAGAAAAGAAAAGAAAGAAAAAGAAGAAAATATAGGCCTTATAGAGAAAAATAGAGGAAAATAGAATTCCTAATTCTCCCCATTAGGAATCTGTGACCGCAGATATAGTCACTGCGTTGCGTGTGTTTGTGAGTAGAAGTCTGTGCTGTTTGCTGTGAGGTTTTTATGAGAGAAAGCACAAACTATTTTAATACTGTACATATATATACACTTTTGCACCACCTAGATGAGCTTCAGGTCCACCCAACACTGATTTTATGGATTAAGAACTTTTTACAGGATAGACCACAACAGGTGCGTGTGAATGGTTTTAATTCTAGGAAACAGATTTTAAATACTGGACTCCCCCAAGGATGTGTTTTATCTCCTTTTCTTTTTTCTGTTTACACAAATAATATCTCATGTAACAGGGAAGGAATGATCCTTTTAAAGTATGCTGATGATATGGCCTTAGTAGCCCACCTGTCTGACGCGAAGGCACTGTCTGACTACCATCAGACAGTTAACAATCTGGTCACAACATTCCAAAACATCTCTTTAGACCTTAATATCGATAAAACCAAGGAGCTGTGCTATCAGAGTAGGGAAATTAAGAGTACACAGTACATGTTTCAACCACTTAGTATCAATGGCAAGCCAGTTGAACAAGTTAATGTTTTTAAATACCTTGGAACAGAAATTGATACATCTATGTCCTTCTCACAGCATGTAGACACTGTGTATAAAAAAGCCCAGCAGCGTCTACATCTGTTGAGGAAACTTAGAGATTTTAATGTGAGTAAGGACATTTTAATCAGGGTTTATCAATCACTCATTGAATCCTTACTAACTTTTAATATTTCAGCCTGGTATAATGTCCTTACCGTTAAGTATAAAACAAAACTGGCACGTATAATAAACCAAGCCAGCAAGATAATAGGCTTCCCTCAACCCCCCTTAACAGAACTTCACAGACGGTCAGTGTTGAGGATAGCCACTACAATCATACAGGACCCAACACATCCACTTAATCAATCATTTCAGCTACTACCATCAGGTCGACGTTATAGGGTCCCACTTGCAAGGAAAAATGTATACAAAAAATCTTTTATTCCTACGGCCATTACTATATTAAATGATTATTTATAGATCAAAACATATTTTTTGTATTTTGCACATGTATGTTGTAGAGTGAAATTGTTTACTGTCTATTTGTCTTTGTATATGTTTTTTTACTGTTTTAATGTTATTTGAGCCTGTCTTGTCAAAGACAAATTTCTGTCACTTGTGACAGACAATAAAGTTTTCCTTATCCTATTTAATATTTAATATGTAAAACTTGAATTTGAAATTAAACTTACCGCGGAAAAGATAATGAGATCTCTATCGTCTCTATTGCTAAGTGACGCGACAATTATTTATTATTTCAAATCCGTTTACAAGATAAATATACATTGTGTTGTTAAACAGATGAAATTATCTTGATAAAGGCTACATTCATTATGAGACGCTTTTTCTTTTTACTGTTACACTGTAGACAGTAATATATGTATTTTATATAAAACTCTATGGTCGTGACAGCATATTCTCCATTATCTGTTGGTTCATGTTGGTCCAGTTTAATTCAGGGTAATCCTTTAATAAAATGTAATTATAAAATATTTTATTGTTTTGTAATATTCACAGCGCACATTCTCTCAGATCGTTTTAAAACATTTTTAATTATTCTGCAAAATTCTGCATAGATTTTGCAAAAGAAATCCGCAGAAATAGCAAAAAATAACTCCTTACACAGATTCCTTACCAGTGTTGGGCAAGTTACTTCCAAAGTGTAATACATTATATATGACAAATTACTGTCATTTGAAAGTAATTAGTTACATTACAATATTACTGACTCTGAACTGTAATGAGTTACACTACTTTTGCGTTACTTTTGAGTTACTTTCATCAAAATAACAGAAGTATGACTAGGCATTATAAAATGTTAAAATGTAATTTATTGATGCTTATAAATCTAGAAGTTATGTGTTGGCCCTCGAGCTTTGAATAGGCACTGTGAATACCTTATGGCAAAAAACAGTAACAATGACTGTCAAGAGTCATAAACATGGACAAATGATCTGGTAAAAGTCTGGTAAATGATGGTACACATACTTAACACAATAAAGCTAGAGCCCACTATAATGCAACCTATAGACTAATAACATGGCAAGACACGCAACCTCTTTTCATTTCTTTTCTTTAATTCACTTTTAATTCAGATTCACAGCACAAACCTGGCATGCACTGGGTTGACACAACTTATCAAAAAGTGCTATTGGAGGATTAGGCCTCAAGGAATACAGCTCATTTCAGTACAATATGAGGATTACATGTAGACTAACATATAAAACACAGACAAACAGAGGAACACTGCTTTTTGCCAAACAATGAATATAGGCTCCCATACAAAGGCTGGTAAAACTTTGAACAGTGATGTTCAAATGTACTATTGAAATAACCATGTTTAAGTCTATATTAATGTTATGTTGTAGTTTAGGTTGCTGTTTATTAATAAAACTGTAGATAGCATAGGAATAGCCTAGCAATCTATTATGTATATGGACTGTAACCATAGCAACGTTAGCTTACCTTGTAATTGCTGGTGTGGTGAAATGGATTTTACTGGCAAGATTTCTAAAAGTCTCTTTACCTCTGAGGTTAAGGCAGCACAGGAGACCGATAGAAACTTTCTGTTGCTTTTACTTAGTGCTCTCATTCGCAGTATTTTGCGTGTGCGGCACTACCGGACCTGATTGCGACCACTTTAGTTAATGCTTATAGACGGTTTCATCGGACGCACGTGATACACGTCTGGATCCGAACTTTACTTCCGGTTTCGTTTTTTAATGATCAGTTGCTAAACTGATCTCTTGAACAAATTCCTCGTCGAAAATAACAAATGTTTTGGTCTCCTAGGTAATCTGTGTGTTGTTGTTTTTTTGCTTTTATATAACGTTTAAAGTACTTCGTTGTTATTTAATATTAGCGGAGTTTACCAGAAGTTACGTGCGGACCGCGACAGCGGCTTGTTTATGTTGTTACTGCTGAAACCGTCTATACAGCCGCGGACTTCCCAGATTCGGCTCTTTAAGAAACGGGTCAAATACAAAATTAAAGTAAAAATGAACACGCTGCATACAGCACCTGGAAACAGACATACGCTGCGTCCCAAACCGCCTACTTCCATACTATATAGTAGGCAAAGAGTACGAGAAGTAGTGCTTTACGCCTACTATATAGTATAGAAGTATGCTGTTTGGGACGCAGCCATTACTATTTTACCCGCAGCTTTTTCTGTGTGGATGCTGGTCGCGCGCATTGGTAAAAAAAAATAAAAAATAAAATAACACGTCTATTTTTGAAATGCATTGTTGTAACGCGCTTGTTACTAAGACTGTAACGAGTAAAATATTACCAACATTTTATTAGTAATGCGTTATATTACTGCGTTACAGCAAAAACTAATATATTACTGTAATATATTATATTTTGTAATGCGTTACTCCCAACACTGTTCCTTACACAGCTGTACTACTCTTGCAGCAATTAAAGCAGTTCAGATTTGTTTTAAATGGCAAAATAGTTATATTTCTTTTTTTATTTACATTTTAGAGTATTTTTGTTTGTTAAAGTTTTTTTATGATAACCAAAAAGCGGTTAGCAGCCGACAGCAAGTTGACGACATGTTTGATGAATTGAACTCTCAAATCAACACTTCACTTGGCTATAATAACAACTATATAAAATATATATTTTCAGCATATCACAGTGTTAGTTTAAACGTTTATTATCAACACACACTATTTTTAAAAAGCAGAGGCAGGTTGCTCTGCTGCTCGCAGCTGCAACGGGTGCAGAAATAAAAACATTTAAAGGGCTATAGCTACAAAACGAAACGAAATAAACATGAAACCGAATAAACATGCAACCTACCTGCCTTATCTAACAACTTCGCTATGTATATATTTATATATATATATATATATATATATATATATATATATATATATATATATATGTGTGTGTTATAGATTATGTCTTGGATGCTGTTTGCATAGATTATGCGCAGTATCCAAGGTTTTAATCTAGTCCTCCATTAATATTTTTTCCCTGTGCGCTGAAGGTCCTGCTGTTAAATACGCAACAGCTGCATGGTAAATGTGTGGCTGGCTGTGCTTATAGCGGACTCGTGCTATAGGTTAAAAGTTTTACTATGTTTGTTTTGCAATCATCGTCTGTCAAAAGGTTATTTTAATTAAATTGAAAAATATAAAAAGATGGAGAAGCCTAAATAAGCCAGAGGTCCGCCCGCCTATCAGCTGTGATGTTAAAATTGGCCCGAAACCCGACCCGGGGTGTGTAAAAAGGTCAGGCCTCATCGGGCTTGGGCTGAAATGCAGGGCTCTACCCTCAGTCGCATTCACTGAGAAAAATCTAATGAACACAGGGTTAGTGTTTGGTTGGCCAGCGAGAGGTTTACTTTTGTGCATTAAAAAGCTCAAAAGAAGAACAGCCTATAGTTGTCTGGACTTTTGTTTGTGTTTTTGTAATCATTATAGTAGAAACACAACAAGGGACAAGGGTGATAACTTATCAATGTTTGTTTACAGCCGCCGCCGCCGCCATTACTCCCTCATGTGTTGATCATGAAAGCAGTATGTGTGCACACGCCAGTGATCCTGTGTTTAATAAACCTGCTGTATATATATGCTAAGACGCAACTAAATAAGGATTGTACTGTTTGCAATCGCGTATTTTATAAGAATACCAAAAATTTCCTGACTCGCGTGTTTGTGTATGTGCGTTCCCGTAGTGTGAAATGTTTGACGGAAAGACAAAGAAAACACTCGCGTCTGGAGATACTGACACACATATGCAAGTAAATAAGGATTTAGATGTCATGTTTGATGCACTCGGATGAAACAACTCAGCATAACAAGGAATAGAGAGACTGGATTGTGGGTTGCGTATCCATTGACTGCAGGACTGCATTGACAGTTTCGATCTCACTTACATCATTTAAAAGCAGACATTCCAAGCATTATGTAGACATTTATCTTTTGTTTCTATGACAAGTATTCTTTAAGTTACAGTTAATTTTTCTGACGTGTTTCTGAAAGGACTTCACTGAGGGAAAGAGAACAAAACGCGCATCATGTTTATTTTCTTAATTTTGCGAAAAGCACAACATTCTGTTTTTAATGGGACTGGACAGAACAAAACTAGACACTTTAACGTTTTAATTGATGAATAAATCATATCTGTATGTCAAAAATCAGCAGACCAATCTAAGTCTCTTTGCAGAGTGATTGAAAAATAAAGAGTTTGCCGCGCCCGAGTGTTAAGGATACTTTAAAGCAGTGGCGGCTCCAGAGATTTTCTGATGCAGGTGCTATGGGGATGCTCAACACTTAAGAGAAGGTGCTTTAAATTTTGGGGCATTTCATTAAGGAGGTCGCATCGGACCACCCTTTATACACGCGTGCACGCCCGCATTAGCCTATACTCGTTCCACGACTATGTAAAAGTATTCAACACAAGGGCCATAGTTACAACATACATAAGCCTGCCAATGTAAACCCCTGAAAATAATATTTCACTGATCTGTCACAGTCTAGCCCTGAATACAACGGAGCAGCAAACGCAGCAACAGACATTCTGCACGCTTCAGCTTAAAATGCTCAGATCACGAAATCACACAGCCAGTTACCAACACTAGTGATGAATCAGCATTGTTTCTATTGTTGGAGCATCATAGGATGACCATACGTGCCATTCTTACCGGACCCGGACGCGTCCTGTCCAGGATTTCGGGTGCATCTTCTGGAAGTCGTATTTGTCTGCTGCATACGTCATAGAGGATTATTATTATTATTACAGAAAAGCAACCGTTACATTTTAAGGTAAGAATGAAACTACGATTGCATATCTTATGTTTTTAACTGAATGGCGTATGCGGTCAACAAATACGACTTCCGGAAGACGCACCGAAATCCTGGACCGGACGCGTCCGTGAAGAATGACACGTATGGGCAACCTATTGATGTAACAATGCAGAGCCAAGATTTGTTCTTTCAACACCAAATTAATTCAATTTGTAATAGCCAACAGAGGGGAAAATCAAGCACTTATCATAGACGTCTTCACATCAAAACAGCATCATCAATAATGTTGACACAGTCAAGGGTCCTCGTTCTCTTCGTATTTATAGCCAAAAGTGCCAGATTACTGGTCCTAGTGTGTCCACTGCTGTTCCTCGGGTAGTTTTTGGTGTATCCATTTTGGTGTATTTTACTTGGCTAAATTTCTAAACTCTCTATCAAAAACAAACTCCCGTGCGTTAAGGTCAAAAGTTCATCGGGCGCTGCACCCATTGGCCAAAGAAGATCACATGTTTGGGCGTCATGATATTTTAGCTTAATATATATTTTTAAATTATTATTTAACTCCCTTTTTAACAACACGAAAACACTATTCAAACATGACATTAAAATATAAATATAAAAAATTACAGACATTTGTTGGGGGTGCTGGGCGGGTGCTATTGATATTATAGCAGGAGCTACAGCACCACCTAGCTCCTCCCTGGCGCCGCCACTGCTTTAAAGGTGAATAGCTAATCCAATACAGCAGGCCCACTGGAATAGGCAGCTCACCTTTGCAACAGGCTCAACGTTTACATCTTCATACACTGTAATTCCAGCCTCACTCTCCCCCTTTCCTGAAAGAATGTAAAATACTATATCATTCATGTTTGGAATGACATGAGGGTGAGGAGATGATTTTAATTTTGGTGTAAACTATCTCTGTAATGCTGTACATCAGAAGAAAATGATTATAACATTATGACAAAATGACATTATAATTGTTACAGTAGAACTTATATTATGCTCACACTTTTCAAACACACCTTTCTGAGTCCTGCGCCTATAGCACACTGCTATGATTCCAATGGCCACGGCAATACACACAGCTCCAGCGACTATTGAAATGGGCAACAAGTTCTTCTTTAGAAAACCTGCAATGTTTAATTAAACCAAATTGTAGTCAAATATAATACCATTCTAACATTAAAATAAAAACTTAAACAGTATTGTAAAACTGGCTTTGTAAAAAGTAAGATACTCATACAAAAAAGCATGTGTTATCTGCAAAAACAAATCTGTATAGGAGACCTACCAAATGACATACCTTGTCCAAGTGTCTCTGAGCACTTCACAGTCTTAGTAGTATAATTAACACTGACTTTGTTCCTGGCTGTGCAGTTTAATGTGGCACTCCCTTCTGGAGTTAGACTGAAATTTAAGTGTGATCCATTACTATTCATATAGCCACTCCAGTAGTAGGATGCATGTAAATTAGCGGACACCAGACACTGAAGATGAAATGTGCATATGTTTTTTGATTGTAACCAGATTTCATTGTGCTCAATTGTTACACTTCTGATGAGATCTGTATAAGAAAATACAAAAAGATTCAGATGACAAGAGAAAATGCTGTGATAGGTTAATATGTTTACCTTATTATATGTTGCTTCATTTATGTTTAATTATACATGTGTATACATTGTTTAAGTTTGCTGAGTAATATTGTAACCAGTGGCGGCTGGTCACTAGGGGGCGCCGCCCCCTTAAAGCTGGCCAGAGAGGAAAGCTACTTTAACATGTTACCAAAAAGTTAAATATATAGTGCAAATTAATACAAAATAAAATCATTTAGTTGTACTATTTCACTGTTAGTCATGTTATAATTTATTTAAAACAATCAATCATCAAAACTGAGTTCACTGTGTGTGTGTCATGTTTGTGTGTCTGGGGCGCACCCCTAATGAGTGTCTATGTAGGTCAGGAAAAAGGGTAAAAACATGTGACCTGAGGCTGAGCTCTAAGTGGCTGGTTTCGGATCCGCCCTGGGGCGCAGGACTGTGCGCCCCAAACACGCCCACTTATGTTGTAAGCGAATCAATATTGCTTTTAATGTTTTTTACCTCCTGTGATTGGATCGTTCTCAGAGTCTCATAACCGCGTTGGAGATTGCTGTGTTAACTTGATAGCTATGTACAGTACAGATCACTGAAAGCAAGTGAAATATCTTGAGATGAAGGAAAATATGCTTTTATCCTTACAAAATCAGCCTATACAAGGTATTTAATTGATGAATAAATAAAGGATTAAGAAGCTTGGACCAGATTGACCAACGGAGTCAAATGATGGCAGCCTGTGTGGTGCTCCACCACTTCTCATGGCAAACGGAGTTGGCTAGCTGGATATCATGTAAGTCTTGAGTTTTATTTTTTTTACCTGTTTGCTGTTTTAAAGTCTGAATGCGTGATTGACGTGCACGACATGAACTTTTGTGGCGCGTTTGAGCTTGTGTTGCATGGACATAATGAGAGCGAGAGCTCATATAATCCAGTATATTCCGTGGCTTGGTCAACTTTGTTGTTAGTTTTGTTGTTGTAGAGTTTAAAAAAGCACACACGAGAAAACCACTGTTTTTAAGGAAACTTCACGAACTATGCATATTGAGCTGATGGACTGTATGTACTCCCTGTTGTGAGGGAAAATGTGCTTGTGCTATTGCTATAAAAGCAAAAAGAAAGGTACGAGTCTGTGATTAGGCAAATTTAATGTCTCTTTTTGTGTGTGTTCGGTCGCGTTAAACGAAAAGTCTTTGACAGAGAAAATTGAAGCAGAATAAAGAAAAATCTGAACGCCATTTTGGCAGATTGCCCATACAACTCCACTTGAGAATGTAATTCCTATGTATGTCCAGTTGGTGGCAGTGTGTTGCTCAAATGACGCCCTGGTTTCTAAACATTCTCGCGATATTTTGATGTCATACACTGATTGGTCTGCGCATGGCTGCTGAACATCTGTTCTCTAAACAAATGAATAAACACATTTGACGTGTATGCTCGTCTTGTAAGTTTATGATTAGAAATGGACATGTGAACGAAAATGAAAATAATTAAAACATGAAATGACGGATAATAACTGACTGTGAAGGACTCTTTACAACGCTGTTCATCAAAAAAATGACGGAATTTTTTAGCACCAGCCGCCACTGATTGTAATGACATTGAGAGAATAAAGTCAAGCAGTTAATCTTACCATGCACATGCAGCTGAATTAATTTTGTGTCATGTTGAACATTGTGTCCTTCTTGAACAACCGAAAACAATCCAGAGTCCTTAAGCTGAAGTTTATCAACTGTAATGTTTATATCACTTATCTTCAACCTTTGGACAAATAAGTTAGTTCCCAGCTGTTTTAGTTTATTTCCACTATATTCAGCAAAGTCTTTGTCGTTGAATTTCCATTTAACATAAGTAAGATTTGTTTTTGGATGATCTGGAATTAGATCCAAGGAGCTCCCAACTGCCTTATGCACTTCGAAATCAGCACACAGTCCTACAATACAAAGTAAACAATTTCAGGTACATAATATTGCATACATATATCATAACTAAAAGAATAAATTTTGTGGATTAATTTTTAAAGAATATATTTTACCCTATAATGAAAATTAGCTCATCTTTTACTCACTCTCAAACCATCCTAGGTGTATATGACTTCTTTCAGCCAAACAAATAGGTATATTAAATAATAATTTATAATGGCATTGGATAGTGCATAATTTTTAAAGTGCATCATTGTTAAAGCTCCCAAATGTACATTAATCTATCTTCAGAAAGTAATTCAAATATTTATTAAATGTCTTCCGAGGTGAAGCGATGGGAAACATAAAGAGCTCAGATGCAAAACCCACCAAGTGCATCTGACGTGTTTTCTTGTAAATGAGCAGACTCTTAATGGATTCTGCCAACAATCCAGTATTTCTGAATGGCCTGAGGCTGGCATTCAGTGTATTTGAAAACAAAATAACAAATTAGAAATAAAATAACAAACCAGAAATGCAATGACAAATCTACAAACTGGAAATGGTAGGTATATTGCTCAAATGGAATGGTTATTGCTGATTGGCTGACTCCTCTGTCAATTATGATATAGAGAATGTACAGTACAGCTGGTAGCAAATTGTGCAAATGTAAATACAATATATTGCCCTTACTGTTGTCATGGTTGGTGGTGGAGGATGAAGACAAGGACGATGAGATACAAAAACATTTAACTTTTAATGATGAACAAGTGGAATATACAATAATCAAACATACACCAACTCAACATGTAACAAAGACAAAAACGGACAAAGGAAACATCAGAGTATTTAAACAATGAAGTGATGAGCATAATGACAGTCAGGAGAGGATGAAAAACACAGTTTAGGTGAGGGAGTAAAGAGGACTGAAAGAATTGGAGTATGGAGGGCGATGACTGGGTAAAATAAAGGGAAATAGGAAGGCAGACAGAACAGCACTGTGTGTAACATGTATCTTTAGGTCATTTGATATCCTATCTAAAATCAAATCAAAAAACTAGAAACTAAAAACGGCTAGTGTTTCATTTTTCTGTTTAGTTTAACAAAGGAAAATTTGATTACGGCTCAATTTTTTAAAGATTTTATACAAATCAGTTCATGTGTTTCATATTTCATTTACACCAGTGGTCGGCGCTAAAATGGCCCTTTCATCTGATTGGACAAACCACAGTCTGAAAGCAGCATCTAATGTGAAATACACTCACCGGCCACTTTATTAGGTACACCTTACTAGTACTGGGTTGGACCCCCTTTTACCTTCAAAACTGCCTTAATCCTTCGTGGCATAGATTCAACAAGGTACTGGAAACATTCCTCAGAGATTTTGGTCCATATTGACATGATTACATCACACAGTTGCCGCACATTTGTCGGCTTCACATCCAGGACACGAAGCTCCAGTCCCACCACATCCCAAAGATGCTCCATTGGGTTGAGATCTGGTGACTGTGGAGGCCATTTGAGAACAGTGAACTCATTGTCATGTTCAAGAAACCAGTCTGAGATGATTTGCGCCTTATGACATGGCGTGTTATCCTGCTGGAAGTAGCCATCAGAGGATGGGTACACTGTGGTCATAAAGAGATGGGCATGGTCAGAAACAATACACGATGCTCCATTGGTACTAATGGGCCCAAAGTGTGCCAAGAAAATATCCCCCACACCATTATACCACCACCACCAGCCTGAACCGTTGATACAAGGCAGGATGTATCCATGCTTTCATGTTGTTGACGCCAAATTCTTACTCTACCATCTGAATTTGGCAGCAGAAATCAAGACTCATCAGACCAGGCAACGTTTTTCAAATCTTCTATTGTCCAATTTTGGTGAGCCTGTGTGAATTGTAGCCTTAGTTTCCTGTTCTTAGCTGTCAGGAGTGGCACCTGGTGTGGTCTTCTGCTGCTGTAGCCCATCCGCCTCATGGTTCGACATGTTGTGCGTTCAGAGATGCTCTTCTGTATATCTTGGTTGTAACGAGTGGTTATTTGAGATCCTGTTGCCTTTCTATCAGCTCGAACCAGGCTGGCCATTCTTCTCTGACCTTTGGTATCAACAAGGCATTTGTGCCCACAGAACTGACACTCACTGGATATTTTCTCTTTTTCGGACCATTCTCTGTAAAACCTTGAGATGGTTGTGTGTGAAAATCCCAGTAGATCAGCAGTTTCTGAAATACTCATACCAGCCCGTCTGGCACCAACAACCATGCCACTTTCAAAGTCACTTAAATCACCTTTCTTCCCCATTCTGACACTCAATTTGAACTGCAGCAGATCGTCTTGACCATGTCTACATGCCTGAATGTATTGAGTTGCTGTCATGTGATTGGCTGATTAGAAATTTGCATTAACGCGCAGTTGAATAGGTGTACCTAATAAAGTGGCCGGTGAGTGTATATTTCTGAACACATAATTAGTGCTCCTGCAAAGCTTCGCCTCTAATGTAGTACATTTGAGAGATTACAAGCCATACAGTATACTAACACAGAGTTTGATGTATCATTTATTATTTCTGTATTCATGAGCATAATTATTGTTAGGTAGCCTATACACTTCCATGTTCCATTGATAAGTGTAAAAGTAAACTTTAGAGTAAAAAAGATGGTAGTGGTCGTAACTCTGGTGTAGCCTTAGACGAGAGCGGACGGTCTGACTGACCATGGGCCCTATTTTAACGATCTGAAACGCAAGTGCGAAGCGCAACGCGC
This sequence comes from Paramisgurnus dabryanus, assembly GCF_030506205.2. Classification (NCBI taxonomy): domain Eukaryota; kingdom Metazoa; phylum Chordata; class Actinopteri; order Cypriniformes; family Cobitidae; genus Paramisgurnus; species Paramisgurnus dabryanus. The sequence continues at coordinate 15,731,212 of NC_133338.1, read as the reverse complement.
AAGTGAGTTTGTGGGCGGATCTTGGGCGCTGTTGCTATTTTCCCGGCATGAGAAATAACTCATGCGCCGGGCGCAAATCAATAAGGGGTTGGTCTGAAGTAGGTTCATTATTCATAGGTGTGGTTTGGGCGTAACGTCAAAGAAACCAATCAGAACGCTATCCAACATTCCCTTTAAACGCAAGGGCGCAAGTTCCATGGCGGGTTGCTATTATTATGACGGATTTACCAGGCGCACGCCAGGAGCGGTTCACAGCCGAGGAGACCGACGTTCTTGTAAATCCCAAGCTTGCCAGCATAAATCGGGCACGCCGTGTAACGGGAGGTGGATCTGCCTACACATGACCTGACGCCAGCAGAGGACATCGCTGCATCCACCCTCACCGCTGAAAGGGTTTGGGGGCTTTGAAATCAGACCCAAGAAACGCAAGCAAGGTCCAACCCCAAAGTACTCTTACAAATCAAGTTCACATACATTAAGGTTTCTTGTGAAAACATTTTAATTATTATTTACATAAAATAAACGTAATACAGCCACACAATAAACTTATGAAAATATTTTAATCGTTATTTGCATGATAATTTTTTAACGCAGCCACACAATAAATAAAAACTATCACCACAATGCTCACCACTATGATTTCACTTATCTCGTGAATTAATATTTTTAAGTGTAACAATTTATGATTTGCAAAAATAACTGTTGCATCTGTGTAGATTAGATGCAAAGTGTATGCGCGTTGTGCACGCTATACATTATGGTCAAGCATGCGCCCTTAAAATAGCATAATGAACAAAGCGCAACGCGCCACTGACTTTAGACTAGTTTTTTTTTGTTAGTAGCGCAATTGTTTTTTGAAACTGCAAAATAGCATAAGAGATGGTTTGCGCCGCAACACGCCTCCTTTTTGCGCTGAACCGCCCAGGGAGCGCAAGTTCATTCCCTAGTTTGCTGACGTGCGTCTGTGGAGGGAAAAACCCCGCTGTGCGCCGGTGCAAAATACGATTGATACATGCGTCACTGACAAAGTCAATTGCGCTGGGTTCAAGATAGAGCCCAATAAGGTATACTGTATGTGCACATTACTTCCAAATTCTTGTTAAACAAAGTAGATCGCTTCTTGTTCTGTATGCTCTACACTGACTTGTTGCTGGTTCTATTTCATCCCTACTGACCGCCAGAGGCGGTACTTAAGCACTGAATGATCCATCTCGCGCATGTGCAGGTCGAGTGTTTATACCAACAAAGTCACCCGTGACCCCTGATGCCTACGGAGAGTCTATAACTTCCGGTGACATCAGAGGATCTGTTCCTTTTCATCTTCTCGCTTCACAGGTTGTTTTTTCTGCGCTAGCAAAAGACTAGGATATTGCTAACTGTGTTTCATTCGTTGCTGGTGGCCTTGTGACATTTTTTTGGCAGAGCAGCGAGTTGTTCGCCCTCCAAAGGCCGCAACGGAATCCACCGAGAGGTGAGTTACAAACTTTATATATAACTGCTTGTTTGGTACATTTGTTGGTGATGGCTGTGTTTTCGCTCCCTCTCCCGACATTTGTAACCTAACGTTAACTTTTACCGTTTACATTATTGGGTTCATCTGCGGGCGCTGCCTCGATTTATTGTTTATTTGTTGTACACGGACGCTTTTTTGGTTGATTGTTCAACTGCGCTCGTGTAGTTACTTCGCGCCAACTCTGTTGTGCCGGTTTATTCTGTTCAACGTCTTTTTGCGCTTTAACTGCGCTTTGTGTATTTAGTACCAACTCGGTTGTGTCGGTTTTTTGTCAACCGTTTGGCGCTTAACTACGCTTTGTGTATTTTGCAACAACTTGGTTGTGCCAGTTTTTTGTTAATCGTTTCGGCGCTTAACTGCGCTTTGTGTTTTCGTGCCAACTCGGTTGTGCCGGTTTTTTGTTAATAGCACTTACCCTTAACTGGCTTCACAACATTTGCGGTGACGGTTGTGCTTTCGCTTCCGCTCCCGGCACCGGTACTGCGTTTAGTGTCTTATTTTCGTTATCCTAAGCTGGTGAAGGCAGTGCTCTCGCTCCCGTTCCCAGCATATTTGTGCCTCAGTGACTAGATTGGTGGCAGCGTTCCCGCTGAAGCTAATCTTTTTTCTTTTTTGCTACATTTGTTGGTGAAGGTTGTGCTTTCGCTCCCTCTCCCGGCATCTGTACTGCATTCTGTGTCTATTTTCGTTGGGATAGTTTACCCTTAGCTGGTGAAGGCAGTGCTTTCGCTCCCAGCATAGGTGTGCCCCTGTGACTAATTGGTGGCAGCGTTTCCGCTAAGGCTACCTTTTTTCTTTTTCTCAGTCGCCAGCATGGTTGTCAACCACTCCTGCTCGGCCTGTATGGCTCCTCTGCAGCTTGAGGATGGCCATGATTTATGGCCCTCATGTCTTGGCTTCGAACATTTAAAGGAGGGTCTTTCTGAAGACCCCTGCATGAACTGTGGTATCATGCCTCGGGGAGTGAGGGCAGCTAGACTGGCTGAGGTGGAGCAACTGTTGGGCTCTACTTCGTCACTTGGACATTTGACCCCAGCCCAGCGACTAGCTCCAGATTAGACTGGGCAGTCTAAACGTCAGGCTGCTGAGACCGCAGGCCCCACTCCTGCAAAAAAGGCTAAGGGACCCCGGCGTGCCTCTAAAGTGGACCAACTAACAGCGGAGCTCAATACTATGAAGTCCCTCTTCCTGGCTTTCCAGTCCGGGACTGGAGCAGAGCGGCCAGATGATTTTGTTCCTTCGGCAGCCTCCTTGGAGTCGGAGGACGATGTGCTTTCAATGGCAGCGTCAGCTGGCCAGTTTAATGAATATGAGCCAGAGTTACTTCCACAGATGGGAGCCTCCCAACCTTCTGCGGCCGGCTCCCGTTCTTCAACCCATAGCTCTACTGGTGGTGATGTGGACTGCTCTATGGGAGCCATCATTCGTATGGCTCTAGTCCATCTCCAGTTGGACGTGCCGCAAACTCAGCAGGGTCCGGCCAGTGCTTTTTTCAGGCGTGTCCCAGCCTCCGTCAGCTTTACTGCACCCCCATAGTAGGAGTATTTGAAGGAATTGCAGGCATGTTGAAGGGATTCTAAGGCCCTCTCTCATGCAACGTCCGACGGCCGGACCCTGGCAGCCATGCAGGATGCACAAAAGTTTGGATTGGACCGCATGCCAGCAGTTGAGCCGACTATAGCAGCTCTTATCATCTCACCTGATGAGGCTTTGAGGCCGGATGCTAGGTGCCCTCGTCCCCAGTGCCGGGTTACAGATGACCTGCTCTGTAAGGCCACGATGCAGCGGCTTGCATGGGACGCATCTGTAACTCCATGTCCCACCTGATGCTTGCTTTGTCAGCTGCTTCACCACAGGCATTCGCATTGATGTCAAGGGAATTGGGGCAGTTGATGTCTACTCCTGTGCAGACTCGCCGCCAGGTATGGTTGGCACAATCTCCTCTTACTGAGGCCTGCAGGAGAACGCTCCGCAGTTTTCCAGTGGAACCAGGAGAGCTGTTTGGTTCCACAGCCCTGGAAGCGCTTGAGCGCACAGTCCAAGCCAAACGGACTCGACAGCAGCTGTCCAGGCTTCAAAGGAGTGTTCCACCTCCTAGCAGGCCTAGAGGTCCTCCAGCTGTCCCACAGCGCAGCTCTCATCCACAGGCTCACCCCAGGGGCTACCTAAGGTCTCTGCGCCCACTTCCACAGCCTGCTCAGCAGCAGGCACCGACCTTTCGGGCGCCTGAGCGACTGCCCTCAGGACAACCTCAATCCTTTCCAACCCGTCGTGCCTCTGGAACCTTTAGAGGCCGGGGACCCACGGGTAAAACTTCAGTTCTGACGCCGGCCCCCAGGCCATGGCCGGGTCAAAATGACCATCCACATATCCATACTTCCACATCCCTATAGCTTCACACCATCGGCAGTTTCTGCGGTTTGCCTTTCAAGGGCGTCATTTCCAGTTCCGGTCTCTCCCTCTCCCCTCGGGTGTTCACCAGGTGTGTGACGGCAGCCCTCTCGCACTTGCAGTCGCGGGGCATGAAGATTCTCCCATATCTGGACGACTGGCTCATCTGTGCGCCATCCCAGTCTCAGGTGGCACTGGACACGTCGTGTCTTCTCTCTCATGTGGCCCGCCTGGACCTCCGGGTGAATTTTACAAAGAGTTGCCTGGTTCCATCGCAGGGCACGCTTTTTCTCGGGATGACTCTCGATGCAATCACCATGAAGGCTCGCCCATCACCACAGCGGGTGGACGACATCCTCTGCCTTCTTCTCTTGTTTCGGGAGGGCAGGCAGTTACGCTATGTGGAGTTTTGGCGCTTCCTAGGGAAACTGACGGCTGCCGCTACCGTGATTCCTCTAGGACTGCTGTCGCTGCGTCCCCTCCAGAGGTGGTTGCACGGCTTTCATCTAGATGTCAAGTGGCACTGGCACAGGAAACTCAAGGTGTCACGTCGTTGCCTTCTTGCTCTGGCCCCATGGCGAGTAAGGTCATTTCTCCTGCAGGGCATGCCCTTGGGTTCCATCGCATTCCGTGGGGAATCCTCACAACAGATGCTTCCCTCTCGGGGTGGGGTGCTGTGTGGCAGAATCGAACAGCTCAGGGGCTGTGGTCTGTGCGGGAGCGCTCACAGCACATCAATGTTCTGGAACTGCGGGCTGTGCACAGGGCATTGCAGGTTTTCCTTCCCTTCCTTGGAGGCCGGCATGTGCTTGTGCGATCAGACAATGTCTCGACTGTGTCTCACATAAACCACCAAGGAGGCACCAGGTCTGCACCGTTGCTGCAGGCATCCCAGGACCTCATGTTGTGGGCAGGGCCACACCTGGCCAGCCTGAGGGCGATGTATTTGCCTGGGGAGCAGTATCAGGCAGCAGACTTACTCTACCGTTGCAAGCCTCCGCCGGGGGAGTGGCGGCTTCATCCGGATGTGGTCCTCAGCATCTGGGACATCTTCGGCAGGGCAGGGGTGGATCTCTTTGCCTCAGAGGAATCGACTCATTGCCCCCTCTGGTTCTCCTGGACGGAGAAGAGCACCCCTCTGGGTCAGGATGCTCTCGGACACGATTGGCCAGAGGTTCTCCTATATGCATTTCCACCAATCCCTCTGATTCTTCCAACACTGCAGAGAGTCCTCCAGCAGGGTCACAGGCTACTGTTGGTAGCCCCCTTCTGGCCGGGAAGAACATGGTTTCCACTGTTGTACAGTCTCTGCAATGGTTCACCGTGGCGCCTCCCAGACAGGAGGGTTCTCCTGTCTCAGTTATGGGGCCGAATATGGCATCCCGACCCTCATCGCCTGCAGCTGTGGGTCTGGCCACTGCAGGGCAATACCATATTGAATGCAAGGGCGCCTTCTACCTGGTGTTCAGACAGGAATGTGGACCCTGTGCACTGTTCAGTTCCAAAGATTCTAGAGTTCCTCCAGTCACTCCTGGATGGCGGCCGGGCCCCGGCTACCTTGAGGGTATATGTGGCAGCCATTTCCTCTCGACATGCTCGGGTGGACAATGACACAGTGGGGTGTCACACATTGGTGTCCCTTTTTCTGAAGGGTGCATGGCGGTTACGCCCCCCAAGAGCACAACGCGCCCCAGCTTGGGATCTACACCTGGTGCTCGATTCTTTATGTTCACCTCCCTTTTAACCCCTGGCTCAGGCAGAGCTGAAGTAGGTTTCTATTAAGACTGCCTTTCTCCTTGCTATCACGTCAGCGAAGCGTGTTGGGGAACTTCATGCGCTCTCTGTGAGTGACTCATGTTTGAGGTGGATCTCCGATGGCTCAGGGGTTACCCTGTGGCCGAATTCAGCTTTTCTCCCGAAGGTTTTGTCATCATCAAACCTTAAGCAACCTATCCACCTGGCGCAATTTACTCACCCAGAAGGGGAGGACAGATTACAGCTGCTGTGTCCCGTACGGGCTCTCAGAACCTACGTGGTGGCGACTGCGAGTATAAGGCAGTCAGAGCAGCTCTTCCTTTGCTATGGTGGTCCTAGGAGGGGCTGTGCTCTCTCCAAACAGCGGTTGTCTCATTGGGTGGTGGATGTAATCACCCAGGCATATAAACAAGGTGGTCACCCCCTGCCATCCGGGGTGAGGTGCCACTCTACCAGGGCGGTCTCAACTTCATGGGCGGCCCTGCGCGGCGTGCCCCTGCAGTGCATCTGTGAGGCGGCATCATGGGCATCCCCAAGTACCTTCTCTAGGTTCTACCGGGTGAATGTCGCCACCCCCCATCCACTGGAGGTGATCCTGTTGCCAGACTCTGCGCTCTCCTCTCAATAAGGTACGTGCTAAATTCCTCATTACTTTTTTGGTATGTGTCATCCAGTGCTTAAGCACCGCCTCTGGCGGTCAGTAGGGATGAAATAGAACGAGAGTTACGTATGTAACTACGGTTCTATGAATCCCGGATGACCGCCAGAGCGTTCTGTCACTCAGAATCCCTGTGTACTCGCGAGAAGATTCTGTAGGAACAGATCCTCTGATGTCACTGGAAGTTATAGACTCTCCGTAGGCATCAGGGGTCACGGGTGACTTTGTTGGTATAAACACTCGACCTGCGCATGCGCAAGATGGATCATTCAGTGCTTAAGCACCGCCTCTGGCGGTCATCCGGGATTCATAGAACCGTAGTTACATATGTAACTCGTTTTTATACATGAAGCCTTCAGGAGCTACCAAAGATGAGAATAACTGATGTCCAGTGAGTATGCTTGTTAACATCTTAAACCTAAGTTAAAGAAAATGTACTAACTTTTTTATACTTTATAGCTTTTGACAAAGGTATTTTCTTTTCACATACATTTAAATATTAGAATAAAAAAGAACATAAACACAAATAATAATACTATGAATAACAATAACAACCTACGGTAGCACATGGCGGCAACCGGAAGCGATCAACCCAGTTCCCTTTCTCGCCTTGTCCACTCAACGTTGTGTGGATGAAAACAGTATAGGGTGTTGTCTTGAGAGACAAATTTGGTTTGAAATGTATACAAACTCCAATGAAATTGCGCGAATGGTATTTGCATACCCACGCTTGGGTATAAAAGAAGATGGCAAAGCCCCATTCATCACTCTTGTTCTTTGGAGCTCACTGGTTTTTTTTCAGTAAATACGAAGAAGTTTATTGTTATCATAAGGCTCAGCAGTGGATTCGTCTTGCAAACATCCCCTGGGTGACTAAAAAGAAAGTTTTTTTTAAGGTTGGATTTTTTATTTCTGTGCTCTTGGAGCATTATATTTCTCTCCCCCGCTGACAGGCACAATTGCTCTCTTGGCTGTCTGGAACATCCGTATGCTGACGCTGCATTTGTGAGAGGATACGCTCCCATTGCGATGATGTATTTAAAAAAAAAAGTTGCGGTCACGGCCGGGTCTACTTCCCACGCTGGCGGTTTAGCTGTTAATTCCGCATCTGATATGGGTTTAGTGCAAGATATTTGTTGTTGGTTAAATACCCGCAACCCTTTCCCACCCACTACGCTCGATTTTTACCTGTCGGAGGATGAATTATCTGCTGCAGCATTGGAGGGCGATTTTTTGCTGTCTGATGTAGAGGACGAACCTATGGAGCTACCGCTTACCGGCGGTTGAGCCCTGGATGAGGCCGATGCTCAGATGGCAGCCATTCTTGTTTGGTCAGCTAAGAACATTAGGCTACACTGCTTTCGCCTAAATGAGTGGTTTTGGGTGATGGCTGTGACGTTAAGCCACACCCCTTACTAATCTTGGAAGGTGCGGTTTTTCAGCGCGATTCAGGGTTGGAGGTTTGGTCGCCCTCACCTCCCTTGATGGAGTGGCAGCTAAGGGATATGTCATGGTACCCCAGGTAAGCATCCTGTCACAGTGCATTCATGCCTGCGTATGGCTGCCATTTGGCAGGACTGACCAAGGCTTCCTTCCAAAGCCTGTAAGTTGTTAGGGACTCATGCCGAGCGCTTGCACACCTTTGAGTCAAGCTGTCTCTGCCCTGCACGGCTGTCCTGCACCAGACCAAGATCTGCATGAGGGTAGAATGCTGTCCACCAGAGCCATCGCCTCCTCCTGGGCACTGGCACAGGGTGCCACCCTAGCAGACATCTGTAGAGCTGCGGGTTGGGCGATGCTTTATGCGTTTGCGCAGTTTTACAATCTCCGTGTGGAGCCAGTGTCAGCCCTTGTTCTCCAAGGAGATAGCATTTAGTCCTGGCGGCTGGCCGAGCGTCTCGCTTGCCTTAGTGCCCGCTTCCCCTTCTCAGGTGAGTCAGGGTCCTATACCAACATTCCGTTTTCAGATGAATGGTTGGTACCTCTTCCATTAGGTTTTTTCTAAGGGAAACTGAGTAGAGCAGTTTTTCATTGTTTCAGAATTTTTATATCTGTACTATGCCAATACTGTGACTTAGTGTTAGTGTTTTCCCAGCAGTATGATCGCTACAGTTTTCTCCCGGTTATGAGATTTGGACACGTTTTTAGTATGTGTTCTCCCCAGATGGTGAGACCATTGTCTATTTCCATACGATTCTTCAAAGTGGGTGAGGAATGGTCTCCGTAGTGCCTTTTTTATACAGTAGTTTTTCTTATCATTTTTCTGTCACTTCCAAGTACTTTTTTCAGTACCCTGCGGTTAGGCCGATATTATCTGCTTAAAACGTCCCGCTGGTGTTACTGCTAAGGGGTCTTTTCCCTTCCTCTGACCCCCTTACATCTTACTGGAAGGTTGTGATGTCATTTAGCGGTCAGTATGGTACGTGTGACTTGCCTATGCTCGCTTCATGGACTTCAAGACGGGAAGCAGCGCTGTTGTGCTTCATATAGTCACCCTTATACTGTCGTCATTGACGCAATGTCAAGTGGACGACAGAAAGGGAATGAAACCACAATTCCCTGATGAAGGGAAGGAGACATTGTGTCAATGATGATCCTCAGACACCTGCAATGAATGGAGCTTTAGCGTCTCCTTTTATACAAGCAAGCGTGGACGGAGACTGTTATGCAAATACCATTTGCACAATTATACATATTGCCTCTTAAGAGCACACCCCATACTGTCATCATCGACACAACGTCCCGTTCCCTCCATCAGGAAACTGTGGTAACAGACGTAACCGAGACGTTTTCTGGTGTGGTTACATGACGTTCGACATATTCCCTATAGCCAACTGACATATTTTTGACAGAAGAGCATATCTGCACTTCATTTTGACCACCTGTACAGCCAGCTCTAAAGAGCTGTTTGGGACTGACACCATCGTCAGTCTTTTTTGCACAAATGTTTGAAATAGTTTTTTTATTCTGCACTGTAAATCTGGCACGATGTCTTTGCATCCCGGTGTTGCCACAAGTGCACCTTTTTCCCATTCTGCTGACAGAAGCCTTAAATGTTAAAGTGCACGCTCCTTATGTGTGTAAGATTAGCTCACAATACAATGCTAACAGGAGTTAACTTAAGGCTGAGTCCGAAGTGAGAGGAATTATGATAATGATTGTCTTTTTCACATCACCAGTCCCAGAAATTAAACTGTTGTCTACAAATCCGAGTGTTTGTTGTAGTGCAAGAAAAGAGATTTACATTGGAAATTATTATTCACGTCATTGTTTACTTTGAGTTATGTACCTTTTGCATATCGTTAACATGTACTAACACACACTTACACACCAAAGGAAATGTAAAATTGGACAATATGTGCTCTTTAAAATAATGTTTATACTAATGTGATGCCGGACACAATTTTTGTATACCCTTACAATTTATATTTGTTACTTAATCTCTCCCTTTCAGATACATTTAAATGTGAGATTCTGGAAACAAGACATACATTTAGCAGGACCCGTATTTTAAGCGGAGGTGCGGAATAGAACCTTGCAGGAGCAGGACAAATAGAACAGTCCTGCGCAGACCTCTATTTCAAACCTGTGTGGATGTGTGTGTCATACCCGAATTAATAATAATAAAAACGAAATAAAGTTTGTACTGCAAGCGAATGAGTCATATTTATGAGTCATCTTATTAAAATGGGTTTTTTCTGTTACCACAATAGTGCTTGATCTGCTGTCTGCTTAGGTGGACAGGACAAGACTTCAAATGGAAACTCTTTAAAAAAACATAAAAACATTACAGAATATTACATAAATTGTTTTATGTTTTATAGACAAATTAACCACTGTTGAAAAAATATATAAACTAATAACACATATAATATAAAGTGTTATTATATAAAGTGAAACACAAGAGACATGACATTAAAAGAAACATAATCTGATGCTTAATTTAAATTTCACAAAATGCATGCACATAACTGAGCCTAATTTGAGAATTAAGATATCCTCACGAAGATGTTTATGGTTGCTTATTTCTATTCACGCAATGTATCTACCTTTTCCGGTTCGTAGATTTGTCGTTGTGTGTTGTCTGATTTGTTATTTTGTTTTCCGATACGTTATTTTGTTTTCTGACTTGTTATTTTGTCATTGGATTTGTTGTTGTGACATTATGGTTTCCATTACCACCAATAACATTTCCATTAAAACCCTTAAATCCAATAAAATTTCTGTTTGTTTCTAGCAGGGAAGGCTAAGTAAATAAATTTGAATCAAATTATCTGTGAAAGATGAAATTCAGTTTTTATGTAAATGTAACCGTATGCTTCTGTGGTCTGCGTTGTGTTGAATATGCCGAAGAATGACAGGAGAATGCCAGATTTGGTCTGCATAGAGAATGTATTTTTATATAAACAGGTTTTCATAACAGCTTCAGCTCACACATCAGTAACACTCTTCCATTCAGGAGAGAGAAGGAAAAGAAACAATTGAAAAATAAATAAAAAAAATTAAAAAAGAGGCCAAAGTAAAACAAATAGCAAAAGCAGTAAATCCATACATACCCTTATACAAAGGAGTATGTGAATCTCAACAATATTGATTTCATAACAACTTAAACACACACATTTGGGGCCCTATTTTAACGATCTGAAACGCAAGTGCGAAGCGCAACGCGCAAGTGAGTTTGTGGGCGGATCTTGGGCGCTGTTGCTATTTTCCCGGCGTGAGAAATAACTCTTGCGCCGGGCACAAATCAATAAGAGGTTGGTCTGAAGTAGGTTCATTATTCATAGGTGTGGTTTGGGCGTAACGTCAAAGAAACCAATCAGAACGCTATCCAACATTCCCTTTAAACGCAAGGGCGCAAGTTCCATGGCGGGTTGCTATTATTATGACGGATTTACCAGGCGTACGCCAGGAGCGGTTCACAGCCGAGGAGACCCACGTCAAAGACAGAGAAGTTGTTTGGTATGGGGATAGAAGAAACCCGCTCAAATCAGCGTAGGTTAAACACGCGTGAGAGGAAATAGCCACAATTGTCTCATCAGCTGGCATCCCCATCAGTGGATCTGCCTCTACACAGACGCCAGCAGAGGACATCGCTGCGTCCACCCTCACCGCTGAAAGGGTTTGGGGGCTTTGAAATCGGACCCAAGAAACGCAAGCAAGGTCCAACCCCAAAGTACTCTTACAAATCAAGTTCATATACTTTAAGGTTTCTTATGAAAACATTTTAATTATTATTTACATAAAATAAACGTAATACAGCCACACAACTAAGTTATGAAAATATTTTAATTGTTATTTGCATGAGAATAAATAAAAACTATCACCACAATGCTCACCACTATGATTCCCCTTATCTCGTGTATTAATATTTTTAAGTGTAACAATTTATGATTTGCAAAAATAACTGTTGCATCTGTGTAGATTAGATAAGCAAAGTGTATGCGCGTTGTGCACGCTATACATTATGGTCAAGCATTCGCCCTTAAAATAGCATAATGAACAACGCGCAACGCACCACTGACTTTAAACTTTTTTTCTGGTCAGTGGCGCAATTGTTTTTTGAAACTGCAAAATAGCATCAGAGATGGTTTGCGCCGGAACACGCCTCTTTTTTTGCGCTGAACCGCCCAGGGAGCGCAAGTTCATTCCCTAGTTTGTCGACGTGCGTCTGTGGAGGGAAAAACCCGCTGTGCGCCGTTGCAAAATACGAATGATACATGCGTCACTGACAAAGTCAATTGCGCTGGGTGCAAGATAGGGCCCATGGTTTGTCAATGCTTACCTGCATAGAGAATGTATTTTTATATAAACAGGATGTCATAACAGCTTCAGCTCACACATCAGTAACACTGTCAACAAAAATAACATTCCAAAATGCATCAATTCACATCGATGAAACATGTATGTTAGTTATATATATGATCTTACATCTGCAAACAACAAAAAAGTGAGCAACTAATATGGCTGCCTGGACTGAACCACTTTGTTGTTAAAGGAAGGGGGGAAGAGGGTGAATCCCATCACCTCCTTACAGACCATTTTTAATGTATTACAAACACTGGTTTCAACGATTATAGAACTACATTGAATGCATAAACAAGAAAATCTAGTGAAATAAAACTATTTCAACCTTGTTACACTCACCCCCACTAATTTCACTAGATTTTGCATAACATCATATAAAGTAGGGCTTTCACTTTTTATTCGCTATTCGAATATGCATTCGAACATGACGTGAAATATCCGTATTCGAACTTTAAATAAACCATCCGGTCTTTTTAAATGCCATGTGTAGCGCATTTTTTACAGTAACACCTCGTAATAGGAAGGAGGCTGAGAGTGAGACCGACGATGGCAACTGTGCGCAAGAGAGGGAATCAAATGGGACCAAATGAACCTAATGTGCATGTCAAGATAGAATTATAGTTTGTATATAAAATGACATATTGTTTATAGTGTTAAATATTATAGCAGAATAAAAAGCTTGTGTTAATAAGTTCGCATTATGAAATTAGCATGTATGAAGATAATTTCATAATTTTTACAACGCAATGTAAACTTTATATTAAACAACAACAGCATTTGTCTTTGTAAACGGATTTGAAATGATCATGTGCTGACTGTTGCGCGTCACATTGACAACAAGTGAGATCTGCCTAAAGCGGTAAGTTTAATTTCATCTCAAGTATCAAAGGGTTTGTGCTCTCTATCATTGAAAACGGGCAAGCAAACAGCACGCGCAGGATTAATGTACTTGTGAATGACGGCTCACAAACACGCGGGATAGGCTTTGTATGTGTGCTTGTTGTCCATGACAGTTCTGGTCACAAACACGCTCAAGCGCGGGATATGTGTGCTTCTCAATGACGGGCATTAAATCCGCAGAGTTTTTTTGCCGAAATCTGCGGGCGCCAATTCCGTTTGCGTCTGCCTATATACTCCTGCTGCTATTTAAGTTGTCACGTTAATGTTTGTAACTGTTCTGAATCATTTTTTATATATACAAGTTTGTTATTCATAAGTTGATAACCTGCTGTTTCAAACATTAAGTAAAAAAGTAATCCAGACAACCCTGTTTATGACTGTCACAGTTAATAATTTTGTGATTGAATCTCCATTACGGTGGTTTTTTTCGATGCGCGTGGGGGGGGGGGGGCGCCTAGATATTCGAATATATTCGGATACATTGCATAATATTCGAAATCCGTTCGAATTTGATTTTTCTCAAAAGTGACAGCCCTAATATAAAGTATACAAAAGAGTAATTTATAATCAAAGAAAGAGAAAAAATAAATAAAATAAAGACAATTATACACAAAATACTCAACTCCACAGTTAAATTACTTAGCAACCAGGTGTAACCCCCAACCATACAGACTGAAGAAAGTCTACCAACATTACTGCTGTCCACCGAAGGACTAGGAAGGGCAAAGGTTAACTACTCTTTCACCCAACCACAGAAAGACATGCCATATACACATCTTATCAAAAGATCACATCCAAGATTGCATAATTGTGTATCTTAATAGATCACACAGCATTGTATATTATTCCTTTTTAAAGAAATTAAAGGGATACAAGGCAGCATTTTTATGTTAATAAATCATCTTCGTAAGTCGGTATATGGTTAAATGACTCATTACATGACGAATGAAGACTCTCTCGCCCGCCCCTACCGTCTGTAGGAAGAATACCCCACTTGCAAGTTCGCTGTATCCGACCCGGTGTCCTTCAGTCTCGTATAGTCTTAGATATAGAACGCATTTACTCCCAGACACTAGGGGGAGCTAGTAGACAAATAATACTCAGACTTGCCTTGTGTGCCTTTAAAGCAACAAATAAATTGAGATAAAAAAAATAATTTTTTCTTCATTTTTTCTAAAGAGATTCATAACAAATGGGTTAGACACAGTCTGAATTAGCCTATTAAACAGCTTTCCCAGTCTTAACAGACTATAAAGAATTACATATTATTCCTCTATAAGGATACAAAAAAAACATCAATAGATACAGTAACAACAGAACAATAAGTAGTACAAAAGTAAAAATGTACCAAAAACTCATAGTATCATTTTGTTTTCCCCAAAAAGATTCTTAACAAATTGATTAGACATAGTTTGGATGAGCCTATTTGACGGCTTTACAAGTCTGCCATGTCTAGTACGGAAACCCTCACTCTGATCAGGTATTTTCAATAACCACTCAGTTTTCTCAATGTCAGACGGTTGTACAGTAGAGGAAGGTTCATCAACAGAGTTTCCTTTGTGCACTGCCACAACCTCCGTGTCATACTCTGTATTCAAAATGACACCTGATGCAGAATCATCCTGATTCCCAGCAACAATAGCATCACACTCAGTGGTAACAGTTGTTTCCAAGTCAACATCATTCGCCTGAGCAGTTTCTTCACATAGCACATTCTGCTCATTCGACTCATCATCATTTGCTACGAGTCGGCCAGTGCTGTTAGAGAGGTCAGCAACCCATCGAGTAGTCCTCTCATCTGTAAGATGCTCAAAACTAGAGCTCACAAGTTCATCATCACTTAAACTGGATAAGTGTTCCTCAACAGGGTCTGTATCAGGCAATGGCAAAAAGTCAACTGGCATAATCAGATTCCTATGAACAGTTTTAACACCACCAGAAGGGCTTCTGAGTTTGTACGTGTTTAACAAGGAATTTTTTCCGATCACTATGTAAACTGTACTCTCCCAACGATCCGCCAGCTTCTTTTTCCCCCTTTCACCTTTGTTGGCTAATAAAACTCTCTGACCAATATCAACTGGTTGTCCCTTACACCTTTTGTTATACATTTGTGCCTGTCTATGTTGTTGTTTACCTGAATGTGACTGTGCAAGTTTCATAGCCTCACAGAGATCACGCTTGAGCGACTGCACATACTTGTCAATGTCAACTGTTTCACCATTCAAAAGTACACTTTCAAACATAAGGTCAACAGGTAGTCTCGGAGTACGGCCATACATGAGAAAGAAAGGTGAAAAACCTGTTGTCTCATGGACTGTACAATTATATGCAAAAGTCAAGGTGTTCAGCATTTGCGGCCATCTAACTTTTGATCTGGGGGGCAGAGCACGAATCATGTTACCAAGAGTGCGGTTAATTCTTTCCACCTGACCATTGCCCATTGGATGGTATGGTGTAGTGTGAGTTTTATCAATGCCAGACAACTGACACAACTCCCCAATCAACAGGCTCTCAAAATTGGCGCCCTGGTCAGAAAGAATGCTAACAGGAAAACCATACACACAAAAGAAATTGTTCCAAAGAACCCGTGCCACTGTCTTTGAAGATTGGTTAGAGCAAGGATATGCACACGCCAACTTCGTGAAGTGGTCAGTGACTACTAAAACATCAATAGACTTATTGTTGTGGTCTTCAGCTGACCAAAAATCTATACAGACCAATTCTAGTGGAGACGAAGTGGTAATGGAAACTAATGGAGCTCTAGCCTCTGGTTCAGGAGCCTTGCTCACAATGCATCTCTTACAGTTGTGTACGTAGTACTTGACATCTTTCTCCATTGTATATCCCAATAAAACCTCTGTCTGGCCAACCCTAATGAACGTTGTTGACCCTGATGGCCCCCATTATCATGAATGTCTTTCAACACTGCCATACGAAGCGATTCAGGTACAACATATTGGTAAGTTTTCTTTTTGTTACTGGGTGCTTTGACACACGATACACTATCCCCAGGCGCGTGTTCAATTTACCCAACTGTCTCAATATCCTTAACGTCCCACGTGATTCATGAACTTTTTCAGGTCTTGAGGGACGACGACCGCGGTCAATAAAAAACTTGACCCGACCAACCACAGTATCATTGACTTGTTCTGTAAGAAGCAAATTATGGTCAAAAACAGGAACAGGGTTCTGCCCCACTGCAACAAGAGACTAGGTATCGCACATGCGAAATAGCCCTTACAGTTCCTGCATCTTCCCAATGTTGATGTGTTTGCATGACAGCAGAAATTTCATCACTGCTCACCTGTACACTTCCTGTACTACACACAGCTTCAAAGGTAGCATCTCGAGTCTCAAACTGAGCATTCACATCCCTCATCTCAGGTAGTACTGCGGACAGCCGAAACATATTCTGAACATCATCATTTTTTAAATTGGCTGCCTGTCTAAGAAGGGTGTTATATGGAGCCCTAGTCAATCTGTGTAAAATTTTAGACTGCACAAAAGGCTCTCTACTGAGGGCGTCAGCCACCACATTTTTAGTGCCTGGAATATACTGGATGTCAAAGTCAAATGGCGCCAGCTGCACCACCCAGGGCTGCTCACAGGCATCCAACCTGGGCTTGGTCAGTATGTACTTCAAGGGATTGTTGTCGGTCCACACAGTGAACCTGTGACCACGTAACCAATGGCTAAATTTATTACAAATCGCCCACTTCATTGCAAAAAATTCAAGGCGATGTGCAGGATATTTTGCCCGAGCATGATTTAGTGATTTGCTGGCAAAAGCTATTGGTTGTGCTTTGTCACTGTTGTGATTAGGGCTGTCACTTTTAATTCGATATTCGAATATGCATTCGAACATGACGTGAAATATCCATATTCGAACTATAAATAAACCATCCGGTTTTTTAAATGCCATGTTTAGCGCATTTTTTACAGTAACACCTCGTAATAGGAAGGAGGCTGAGAGTGAGACCGACGACTGCAACTGTGCACAAGAGAGGAAATCAAATTGGACCAAACATGAACCTAAAGTGCATGTCAAAATAGAATTATAGTTGTATATAAAATTACATATTGTTTATAGTGTTAAATATTATAGCATAATAAAAAGCTTGTGTTAATAAGTTCGCATTATGAAATTAGCATGTATGAAAATAATTTCATCATTTTTACAACGCAATGTAAACTTTATATTAAACAACAACAGAATTTGTCTTGTAAATGGATTTGAAATGATCATTTGCTGACTGTCTCGCGTCACATAGACGACAGAGTCAAGTGAGATCTGCTTAACTCAGCGGTAAGTTTAATTTCATCTCAAGTATCAAAGGGTTTGTGCTATCCATCATTGAAAACGGGCGAGCAAACAGCACGCGCAGGGTTAATGTACTTGTCAATGACAGCTCACAAACGTGCGGGATAGGCATGTATGTGTGCTTGTTGTCAATGAGATTACGTCCCACAAACACGCTCAAGCGCGGGATATGTGTGCTTGTCAATGACGGGCATTACATCCGCAGAATTCTATGTAGGGAGTTTTCTACCGAAATCTGCGGGCGCGAATTCCGTTTGGGCTCCTATACTCCTGCTGCTGTTTAAGTTGTCACGTTATTGTTTGTAACTGTTCTAAATCGTTTTTTCATATAAACGTTTTTTTATTCACAAGTTGATAACCTGCTGTTTCAAATATTAAGTAAAAAGGTAATCCAGACAGCCCAGTTTATGACTGTCACTGTTAATAATTTTGTGATTGAATCTCCATTACAGTGGGTTCTTGATGCGCGGCGGCGAGGGGGGGTGCCCAGATATTCAAATATATTCGGATACATTGCGTGATATTCGAAATCCGTTCGAATTTGATTTTTCTCAAAAGTGACAGCCCTAGTTGTGATGAATTTGAGACAACACTGCACCAAGTCCGGCGGTTGATGCGTCAACGGCTTGCTAAAGTCAGGGTGAGCCAAAAGCACTTCTTCAACGAGAGCTGCCTTCAGATCCCGAAAAGCCTGTTTACACTCCTGAGTCCAATCATCTGGGCCAAGTTTCCGGGACAATGAAGACTTTTTATTGCTTTTAGATTTCCGAGGCCTTTTCTGACCACCAGTCAAAGCAAACAAAGGTTTGGCCAATACAGAACAGTTTTCAATAAAATGCTGGTAGTAGACTACCATTCCTAAAAAGCGTATTTTTGAAGGTGATGGAGTGACACCATCTGACTCCATCAAATCTGCCTCTGTCACTTTGACAATGGCTTCCACTTTATCTGGATCCCTTGAAATTCCATTCTGGGAAATCACATGCCCTAGGAATTTAACTGAACGCCTCAAAAACTGACATTTTGAAGGTGACAGTTTTAAGTTATGTTCTTTCAGATGTCGGAACACCATTTCCAATCGAGTCAAGCTCTCTTCTTCGGTCTTGGCAAACACCAACAAATCGTCGAGATAACACAGGTGACTTAAAAAGTTCTGGTCACCAAATATAGTAAGCATCATGCGCATAAATGTGGCTGGACTATTGCAAAGCCTTTGCGGAAGACAATTGTATTCGTGTAGTCCAAGCGGTGAAGAAAATGCTGTATACTTCTTGTCAAGCTCATGGAGGGGTATGTTGTAATAGCCAGCTGTTAGTCCATTGTGCTAAAAAACATGTTCCCCCCAACGCAGCTAGGACGTTACTCTGGTGTGGAAGTGGATGAGCGTCTTTAACATAGAGCTGAAGATCTTTTTTTTTTCTCTTTCTATTTATTGAGAGAACAGAAAGGGAAAAAGTAAACAACATCTCCATTCCAGTGTTTCCGCTATATACATTCAACCGTGGCGGCCCGCCACGCCTAAAACATCCCCGCCATGCCTGCGGTTGTGGATAGAAGGGATACAGCAAACGAAATCTCGCCGGATGAGCACTGTTTTATCCTAATCCTTCACCCAAACCCAACTCTAAACACAAAATTTCACAGGATTGTAGGATGTATTTGTATCTCATTTAGCTAGATCCGCTGTTTTCATCCTAAAAATCCTACCTCCAAATCTAATCCTAAATTTTCTGTATACCTTCTAGACAAAACCCACAGCGGCAGCTCGCAAAATAAATAAAGCTACCGAAATGTCCGCCCTGCCAGACTGGCTGTCTTAAAGAAATAAATTCCTTTCTGGATTCGCGTTGTTCACTCATTTATAATAAATAAATCTCCTAAAATATCATCATTTCCCCCATGGGTTTAGTTTCATGCACAAATAGATTTAAATCAACAGATGATGATTAGGCTACGTCTCTGTTTTGAGAAATAATAATAAAATAAATAAGCCTACACAAAATATTTTATAATTATCAGATTGACAAAACGAATTAAAAAAGTATTTGAGTTGCTGTTCTTTTTTTTGTGACGCGCTGTTAAACCAAAGCAGCAGAAAACACGTCATGTTTTTAATGATTTTAAATAAGCACAAGGTTTTCTCATTATTGTGAGATTACACAAATAAAAATACACAATTTTCAGTTTCGAATGTTATTTTACTTTTATCTGTATGGCAATAAATTAAGGGTAATTTAAGGTGCATGGTCATCACGCGTATTCTGTTCACCGGCGCATATACACGGACGCAGCGCGGGGCTGCGAAAAAAGACATGATTAAACTTTCGATTTAACATATTACAAGTTTTTTTGACATTCATTTGGAATCACTGTACTCATAGTATCAACTTATCTGGCCATTAGTTATTCAGAATATAGGCTATAAACGCAGCGCACTGCTGACCGCTTAGCTGTCAGTCAATCTTCTGTCAGTCGTCCCTCACAAAGTTTCACATTAAATGATAACATGTTTGTCCAAAAACAAAAGGCTAAACACTGAATACTACTTAAATGGGACTGCAAGACATTAATAGTCGAATCTGTTTGGAAGGAAACTTACATTATTCCCGTGGAAGAGAAGGACGTTGGTAATAAAAACTTGAGGCAGACAGACTGTTTCATTTGTTTTCAGACGAAACAACAGGGTCGGGGTACCCGCGAGTGAAACTCCTAATATTTGATGTAACAGGTGTAATAATATTAACGTGTTATATGCGTTGTAGATCCAGGTCGGGACTCAATAGGCGAGAGTGAACTGCGGGTCTAACATCCAAGACCAAAATTCGACTGGATTCCGATAGGTAACAGTTTTTAAATGGCCCCGTGCTTTATGTTTAAGATCTGTCTGGGAAGAGCATTAAAGGTTTCTATTTAACTGCGCGATTTGCGGTGTGACCGGGTCGGGCTCTTTATGTCAAACGGGTGTGGAATGCTGGAATAAATTGCTGCTGATGTCGGATAACTGATCGGGTGTTCTGTCAATCACAGCGGTGCGGATTATCAAACAGGACTGTGCGTAACTTTGCAACAGCTCTGTAACGCTAAACATGAGCACGAACTTGCACACTACATTAAAACTACAATAAAAGATCCATATGAAGCTATAAAACTTACGTATTTTTTTAAGAAAATACAGTTTATATCAAACATAGAAAAGCAATATGCTATAAATATAAGGAAAAGTAAATGACAGCATGAAAATGATAAAAAAATACATGTAAGTTTACCGTAGCCTATTTTCTACATTTAAAAAAATTATGTACATTTATAATCATCATGGGCGCCCCCTGCCGCCACAGCTGGAAAAAATCCTAGAGGAAACACTGCCATTCACAAATACAATGTATCCCTTTACCACTCCCCTAGAGCTGAAGATCTTTGCCCGAACCCGACGGGATCCGTCGGGACCCGACGGGCTCGGGCGGGTTCGGGCTTCCTTTCTAACATTTTACACGGGCTCCGGGCGGGCTCGGGCTTGCGCTCCGGCTTTGTGAGGTAAATGAGCGGTCAAGTTCAATCAGTAGCGCAGGATCGCGCTGAATTCATTTACAGTGGATTGGATTTAATGATTTTCCTCATCAAAAACATGTAGACTAATCTTGGTGAGTAGGGTTTTCAATGTATAACTAAATATGAATCGAGTCTTAAATACATAATTTAGACAGAGGATATAGACTAATGTTGGCAGTAATGGAGAGAAGTGCCGACGCAAATCCCGCGGAGCCTTTCTCTTAATTTCGTTATTGCCAAATACCCATCTTAATTCAGAATGTATTATCTTAATTTAATTCGTTAAGAAATCATAATTTTATTGGCATATTTATAGCGTATTGCATAAGCCTATTTAGAATGAGATGTTGCAATGTTACAGATGACTTATTTTATTTCTTTGTTTCATCTTCCAAGTGGCGTGTAGATTATTAGTCATGAATAAATAATTTTAAAACCTGTGTAAATTTCTCATTCTTGACAAAAGCTGTGTGTGTGCGCACATTTAAATAATGTCGGGCTATAAACGGGTTCGGGCTTTTAAATAGCTGTCAATCTAAATGTACGTTCGGGTTCGGGCTGCATTCTGTCGGGCTCCGGACATTTCGGGCCTAACTTTTAAGGCCCGATTACAGCTCTACTTTAACAGTTCTGGCATTAAGCCATCTGAAATCCGTGCAGATTCGCAGATCGCCATTTTTCTTCCACACCAGAACCAAGGGGGAGGCAAATTCACTACAGGATTTGCAAATAATGTCTTTTGCCTCCATCTCATCCAAAGTCTCTTTCAGTTTGTGATAATGAGCAGGTGATATTCTGCGGTAAGGTAACCTGAAAGGACGCTCATCTGTCAATCTTATACGATGGCAGAAATCCTGTACCTCACCACAATCCAGATGGTGTCTCGAGAAGACAGACTCGTATGTCCTAATCAAATCAACAAGTTTCTCTTTACACTGCAAAGACACTTCCCAATCACCAATTGGAATGGAGCTAAGCCCTAGCTTTTCAAGCTTATCATTCACATCGATGGTGCTACTGCATAAGCTTCTGGCAGTAAGGCTACAGCAGGAACTATTACTTAGCATTTTTCCTACATTTTGATGAACAGACAAAGTGTCTGAAAACTGATCAAAGTCCTCTAAAGCAATGCAGGGAAAAACATCTGCAATTTTTGAGTTCCTGCGTAGAGTGATTTCTGCTGAAGTGGGGTAAATAATCTTTATGGGCAGCCACCCATCTCCCCACAGTGGAGAAACTATCCGGCCAACCATTATCTGTTTGTGCAAACATGGGGATGCACCTGGCTCAATGAGTACTGTGCTGCCAGCTGATAATACAGTACCCGTGGGCAATCGACCCCACACCAAATGTTCAGTCATAGGCTGAAGAGTTACTGAACTTTTCAACTTCAGAGTTCCAACCTTGTCTGGGATCGACTCCCCTCGCCATCTCTCTAGATTAGACAGAAGACGAAGGAACTGGCTACTGTCATTCTGGTACGGTGAATCAGGTTTACTCATAACACGCCAAAATCCTTCATTTGACTTGAAGTGTCTGATAAGTGGCTTAAGTACATTTGTACCTAAAACCATGGGATCAATCTGTCCTTTTACAAACAAAACTGGGACTAAAAACTTGTACCCATAAACCTCAAGTTTCAAATCACATAGCCCTAAAGGACTGGTTTGTTTTCCCCACAACCCACTAAAACGATATCAGCAGGGGCCAGCATGTCCTCAGTCATCACACCCGCTTGTTTTAACATGGGTTTTATGTCCGCACTGACGGTAGTTGCCATCGACCTAGTATCCAACATGCCTTTTAACTCAACCTTATCCTGCACTAATACATTAGTGTAGAACAAACTTTCACTTTGAGATGTTCTTGTGGTATTTTGCAAGATCACTTTGCTAGATTTTGGGACATTTTCACATACAAAAGCATATACAGACTCAATATCATCACTATCAAAGGAGGTTGAACTCATGTGCCTACCATCGCCCTCCTCCAGATGGAGGCTCAAAAGTTTTCCTGAGAGGACCTGTTACTTTGACCGTCAACACAGCAGTCGAACTGTTTGGCATAACCTGTGATGTAGTCATCTCACAGATGTCATGGGTATGTCCAGGACGATAGCAAGTGTAACACAATTTGTGCAATCTACAGTGAGCAACTGTGTTGTGGTCAGTACTCTGACAGACTTTACACACTTGTGATCTCTTAACATTTGATTTGCGATGCACAACTGCCCTAGAGGACTGTGTGTTACATTTCAGCGCTTTCTCCAGCAAATTTAGTAGCCTATCCATTGTGTAACTTTCACATGTTGCACGATCAGGCTCAACTTCACTCCCAGGAGCCCTAACAACTTGAGTTTTACAACGTGGTGTATCACACATATCATTACTGACAGCACTAGCTGTTTGTTGTGAGAACTGACACTCATACACTTTGCGGTTCCTCACAAATTCATCCAAACGATCCTGTTCCTCTGCAGCGGTCCACTCACACTGTGGTTTGCTTAAAAACATCATTGAAAGATCTTTATCAGGACAATTACGTATGAACGATTTTGCAATGTTCTGCCCTCACTTTTAAGATGCTGTTCAGCTAGGTCAGCAGCTTTGTTTAATCTAATTTAGTAATCAAAAGGGCCTTCATTTTGATATGGCTTGGTAGTGTAAAAGTCAGCCAGGGGAAGACCTGTGGATATAACACCCCCGAAGTGCTGTTTGAGGATACGGAATATCATATCTACATCAACAGTCCTAGAAACTGAGACACTGTTGCGCAACCATATCTGTATAACATCCCTTGCCCGCCCCATCAATTTGTTTATGATCTCATCAATGCATTCTTGTTTGGAATAATTGCCTTTTTCAAGGTAGGTCCTCATCAAATCTTCCCACTCAAAGATTGAACACTTATCTGAACTGTCACCACGAAAGTATGGTGGTTCTTTACCACTTTTCAGCACAAGATTCATCTTTGAAGTGTCAATGATGGTGGTACCACACGGATCTACATGTGAGCACCTCTGACAGTCATAACACAATGTGGATGTAGGTAGCTGATTGTTAGGAAACAAGCTGGACTTAATCGACTGACTGATATCAGAGCTCAGTTGCTTTACCTGCTCATTAGATAATGCTACAGTAGGTTCTAAGCTCATTTCAAGTGGTGGTATGTCATAAGACACTGGAGTAGAAAAACCGTACTCTATTAGCATCAAAATCAATGTCATTCAGCTTTCCAGGAGTACATGAACCACTAAATGGCAAAACCCCTCTGCCCCTCCCAAAATGGTAGCCACCAAAATCACTGGTATCTTTGTTAGAATGCATCATTAATTAACATACCAAAAAAATGGCACTTTGACTTTACAACTAATAAATTATTAAAAAAATAAAAATAAAACAATTGCTTATAACATTTGATGCACTCAAATCAAACCAATGTTAGCTTAGAATGTCTTAATCCTGAAGATATAAGAGTACCGTAACCTTAGTCCAAGCCTCCCCTCCGTGAAGCGAAACAGCAGCGAAAAATGACGTCTCCTTAATGAAGCAAAAATAAACAGTGAAGTCTGACGTTTTCTAATCTGTGCAGCAACCTCGGGAGTTCGGCAGCCGCTGAACAATCGCACGGGTCACGGCGCCAGTGTAACTGTATGCTTCTGTGGTCTGCGTTGTGTTGAATATGCCGAAGAATGACAGGGGAATGATAGATTTGGTCTGCATAGAGAATGTATTTTTATATAAACAGGTTGTCAAAACAGCTTCAGCTCACACATCAGTAACACTCTTCCATTCAGGAGAGAGAAGGAAAAGAAACAATTGAAAAATAAATAAAAAAAAATTTAAAAAAAGAGGCCAAAGTAAAACAAATAGCAAAAGCAGTAAATCCATACACACCCTTATACAAAGGAGTATGTGAATCTCAACAATATTGATTTCATAACAACTTAAACACACACATATGGTTTGTCAATGCCTACCTGCATAGA
Source organism: Paramisgurnus dabryanus (assembly GCF_030506205.2). Taxonomy (NCBI): domain Eukaryota; kingdom Metazoa; phylum Chordata; class Actinopteri; order Cypriniformes; family Cobitidae; genus Paramisgurnus; species Paramisgurnus dabryanus. The sequence continues at coordinate 15,706,329 of NC_133338.1, read as the reverse complement.
GAATGTATTTTTAAATAAACAGGTTGTCATAACAGCTTCAGCTCACACATCAGTAACACTGTCAACAAAAATAACATTCCAAAATGCATCAATTCACATCGATGAAACATGTATGTTAGTTATATATATGATCTTACATCTGCAAACAACAACAAAAAAATTAAATAAAAAACATTTAAACCATGTATTTCTGTGTGCGAGTTATTTTCAACCAATTAATCGGTAGCATGTAGCATAGCATACCTCATTCAGGAAAGAATGAGCATAGCTGACCACCATTCAGGAGAGAGAAGGAAAAGACAGCTAAGGAAGTGAGCAGCTAATATGGCTGCCTGGACTGAACCAGTTTGTTGTTAAAGGAAGGGGGGAAGAGGGTGAATCCATCCCTGCTGAAAATACCAGCATCAAACCAGCATGGACCAGCATGGGAATTATGCTGGTCTATGCTGGTTTAGCTGGTGCTAATGCTGGTTTGTTGCTGGTTTAGCTGGTGCTAATGCTGGTGCTGATGCTGGTTTGATGCTGGTTTAGCTGGTGTTCACTAGCAAACCAGCACCAAAACACAACATATGCTGGTCTTGCTGGTATGCTGGTTTTTTCAGCAGGGATCACCTCCTTACAGACCATTTTTAATGTATTACAAACACTGGTTTCAACAATTATAGAACTTCATTGAATGCATAAACAAGAAAATCTAGGGAAATAAAACTATTTTAACCTTGTTACATAAAAAAAACCCTAAGGCTTTGTTGCTCCCCCATCCAGGGCATCTACAAAAATGATGTGTCAAGAGTGCATATTCTATCATCATACTCCTATCTAACCACACCTCTAACTACTCCTGTGCTCTGAGTAAGCCATGAAACTCAACAATGGAGCTCAACATTGTTGTGTCCTCTGCTTAACATGCCACTGTACAACAACAAACAGCACAAACACAGTAATAAATTGACAGACAATACTTTACACCAATAGCTTGGCACTCAACACCGACACACATAAAGGAGCTTATCACTGATTTCTGGAAACAGGAGAAGCCTGCCCCCTGTGTATATCAGGGGAGAAACTGTGGAGGGTGACCACCTTTAAACCTCCAAGGACCTAATATGTACTGTAAACAAAACATCACTACTGAAGAACAGTGTTGGGCAAGTTACTTCCAAAGTGTAATACATTATATATTACAAATTACTGTCATTTGAAAGTAATTAGTTACATTACAATATTACTGACTCTGAACTGTAATGAGTTACGCTACTTTTGCGTTACTTTTGAGTTACTTTCATCAAAATAACAGAAGTATGACTAGGCATTATAAAATGTTAAAGTGTAGTTTATTGATGCTTATAAATCTAGAAGTTATGTGTTGGCCCTCGAGCTTTGAATAGGCACAGTGAAGACTTATGGCAAAAAACAGTAACAATGACTGTCAGAGTCATAAACATGGACAAATGATCTGGTAAAAGTCTGGTAAATGATGGTAGACATACCAAACACAATAAAGCTAGAGCCCACTATAATGCAACCTATAGACTAATAACATGGCCAGACACGCAACCTCTTTTCATTTCTATTCTTTAATTCACTTTTAATTCAGATTCACAGCACAAACCTGGCATGCACTGGGTTGACACAACTTATCAAAAAGTGCTATTGGAGGATCAGGCCTCAAGGAATACAGCTCATTTCAGTACAATATACGGATTACATGTAGGTTAACATATAATTGCTTAATAAAACACAGACAAACAGAGGAACACTGCTTTTTGCAAAACAATGAATATAGGCTCCCATACAAAGGCTGGTAAAAACTTTAACCAGTGATGTTTAAATGTACTATTTAAATAACCATGTTTAAGTCTACATTAATGTTATGTTGTAGTTTAGGTTGCTGTTTGTAATAAAACTGTAGATAGCAAAGGAATAGCCTAGCAATCTATTATGTATATGGACTGTAACCATAGCAACGTTAGCTTACCTTGTCATTGCTGGTGTGGTGAAATGGATTTTACTGGTAAGATTTCTAAAAGTTTTTTTACTTCTGAGGTTCAAGCAGCACAGGAGACCGATAGAAACTTTCTGTTGCTTTTACTTAGTGCTCTCTCATTCGCAGAATTGCGTATGCGGTGCTACCGGACCTGATTGCGACCACTTTAGTCAATGCTTATACAGCCGCGGACTTCCCAGATTCGGCCCTTTAAGAAACGCGTCAAATACAAAATTAAGGCTGCGTCCGAAAACTCTAAATTGCTGCCTTCTGAGGCAGCTTTCCAAGGCAGGAAAGCATCAAGGCATGTCCGAATTCAATGTTTGGTTTACTTCCTGTCTCCTGAGATACCTATGCGTGTGCGTACATTAAGAATGTGATTGGTTGACCCGGTCGAGTTCGAAAAAATAAAATGGCGGCCAAGGACGCGACTGGACCACCAATTAAGTGTAAATAAAGGTAGATTTTCAATTTTTACACCTTTTAATTGCATTTCTAGCGAGAAATTAGTATTGTAGTTTTCAAATATGTGATTAGTTATCACAAAGACGCTCTCTGTTTATATTTCAAACACGCTGCCTTTGAAGTGTGTCCTAAAGTCTTTCTCTGAGCTGCCTTCATACCTCCGAAGTCATTTCCTCATGAGGCAGCGAGGCAACGAGTCACTGCCTTGATTTTTCCCAAACCGCCTACTTCCATACTATATAGTAGGCAAAGAGTACGAGAAGTAGTGCTTTTCACCTACTATATAGTATGGAAGTATGCTGTTTGGGACGCAGCCATTACTATTTTACCCGCAGCTTTTTCCTGTGTGGATGCTGGTCGTGCGCATTGGTCAAAAATAAAAAAATTAAAATAACACGTCTATTTTTGAAATGCATTGTTGTAACGCGCTTGTTACTAAGACTGTAACGAGTAAAATATTACCAAAATTTTATTAGTAATGCGTTATATTACTGCGTTACAGCAAAAACTAATATATTACTGTAATATATTATATTTTGTAATGTGTTACTCCCAACACTGGTGAAGAAAGCACAGCAACGTCCAAGAAGCTCCTTTAACTACAGTGCAGTTGAAAACTGAGAAAAAAAGCACTTGAGTTTCATCAGCTCAGCACAAAAAAGCAGTGGTGCATAAGCTAGCTGCCTTCACTTGTGTTTGCAAGATGTTTACAGGACTAGATATACAGTAATAAAAGACAGTTCACACTTTGGCAACCACGTCTTCACAGTACTTCCTCTTGAAGACGTTATAATTTATTTAAAGCCCGGAATACACTGCACGATTTTTGCACTCCTATAAGATCATTACCTTATCACACTGTGCGACATGGATCGTTTAAACTCGGGTATGAGAGGCATGTAGACTGTACGATGATGACACGGAAGCTTCGGCGGCAGCGTCACACGTTGCGCGACGTCACCAGCATGCGCTCGTGGTAAACAAATACCGGCGCGCAGGTCGTAGCAGCAAACACACTGTGCGGTGATCATGCTAAATTTCTGACACAGTCAAAAAACTATCGTAGGCTATCTTTGGACGCAAGACCGGGAAAACGGCCGTCTTTGAACCTCTCTCATTTTACGACATAGGACCACCGATGAAGAGCCACGATCATAGAAATTGCGACGATTGTTTCACAAGGGCAATCTTTCATCTGGGACAGCCAATAATCATGCAGTGTTTCCCGGGCTTTATACACACCTCCAGACTCCTGAACAGGAGCACTACATTCATTACAATTATGATCTATATGGTTTGGGCAGTAATAATGGGGACTGTACTTTGCTCATTACTAATATAATTTTCATGGTTTGTGCAAGAATATTCTTGGACAATACTCTGTGCATTATAAGCGACAGGGTTCTTGGCATAATATTGAGCCTTTTTACTGACTATTTGTACTTTTTATTTAATATTTTTCTAATATAATCTGTATGACCTTGTAAATATTTGTTTACATAAATTGCCTTATCATACCTGTTTGTTTGCGTTTTCATGGTGAAATGTTTTGTGTTGATATTAGATTGTTTTATATATTTAAATCCTTGAACCTTGAAAGCATTTTAAACACCCCAGATTAGAATGTATGAATATATATGAAAAGTCAATTTGACAAGTGACAAGATGAAAACCACTATATTCTGTTACAAACTTTCACATAGCATCTTTAGGTTATAATAGCATTAAAAATTCTAATCCATAATTTGATGTTCAAAGATTTATTATAAAAACGGGTATGGAATGGCAGATTGATGTACTCCCAGTTTAGAGTCGTGAGTCGTGGTTTTGAAGTCGTGATTTACGGGTTACAGGTTGCCTGGAACGCAGCATTAATTGCAAGATGTTTACATGACTGGAGCTAACCTCTTCACCTCTGTTTACACGCTGTTTATATTTTCTTATTATTCACACATAGCCCAATACAGAGCACAAATGATGACCTTGTAAATACGGTCCACTGTTTTAATTTACTTACGTTAAAAAACGTCTCTGTTATGTATGTAACCCTCGTTCCCTGAAGGAAGGGAACGGAGACGTCACGTCGTGACCGACGAATTGGGAACCACTTCGCGGGTGACCTATCTACTTCGAGAACTATAAAAACGCCAATGAACTTGGCATGCAGGTATTTGCATAATGCCGGCGCCGCCCCGCCAGGTGCGTATATAAGCCGCAGGTGCACAATACCAAATTAGCTATATTATTGCTGAGAAGCCGAGCAACAGTGCCCGGCCTAAAAACAGCAATGGAACAGCAAACTGTGGCGACGGGACGTGACGTCTCCGTTCCCTTCCTTCAGGGAACGAGGGTTACATACGTAACCGAGACGTTCCCTTTCAGTCGGTCACTACGACGTCACGTCATGGCTGCCATCTCGGGGTCGAACGCAGAAACCGCAACCTGGCCCGAAGGCGGGAGCGGATCCGGATCGACGTCCGAGGCTGACAACCCCCCCTCCGACGTTACAGTGGACATCGCGTCGGGTGGAGGCTCGACAGAGCGCGAGGACACCGTAGAACACGGGCCGCTTGTCTCCATCGGGACCTCCGCTGGCAACGGATCAGGGCGCTGGGAGCTACTGGACGAACCAGCAGACCGACCCAGCACCGTTCTACGGAGATCATCCTTCGCAAGTTTGGTAGCTGCGCCCTTAGCAGCACCAGACTTGGAAGGCGGGCGCCGTTCCCGGAGAAACGACACCCATCTCCGCAAATCCGCCATAGTCATGCCCTCACAGATGGAGCATGAACTATCACGGAGCGCTGCCTCTGCGTGCTGGAGCCCCAGACACGAAAGACAACGCTCGTGGCCATCCTGGGGAGCGATGAACACACCGCATCCAGAAACGGAGCACGGGCGGAATGCCATCTTTAAAAAGACGCACCCAACCGTGACACGAATGAGTGGCTGTCTTTAAAAAGACACAAAGCTCAAACGTGCTGCTCTTTTAGGGAAATCACTCTTTTGTGCGAGCTGGTGAAACACACAGGGAGAGGCAAACGCACTCACTCGAACTCAAGTCCTAAATTAAAGAGACAGAGAGAGAGAGAGAAGGGTGGAGAAAACACTGCGAGCCTCCGCTGAGGTGTCTTTGCCCAACCAACTTCAGCAAGCTGAGATTTTTCTTTTCCCTCTTTAGAGACAGGATCTACGAAGATCAGTTTAAACAGCTTCTCGAGAGCAGATGTCTGCCGGCTTCGAAGCAATAAAGCTAATTTGGTATTGTGCACCTGCGGCTTATATACGCACCTGGCGGGGCGGCGCCGGCATTATGCAAATACCTGCATGCCAAGTTCATTGGCGTTTTTATAGTTCTCGAAGTAGATAGGTCACCCGCGAAGCGGTTCCCAATTCGTCGGTCACGACGTGACGTCGTAGTGACCGACTGAAAGGGAACAGACACGTTCTTGTGGATGTATTTCATTATTCTGTGCCGTGATGAAGACAGAAACATTATGACAGTGGCTGCAAGGATTTTATACGCTGCTGTCGCATTATCTGAGCTTATTCTAGATGAAGGCAAACTGCTGTCAGCGAGTCGTGTTGATGGAGTTTAGGGAAAACTTCCTAATGTCAAGTTTGAATTCGCGCATAAAGGCGCAAAAGAGGATGTTTTTCGCCAACTGAGAATCCAAAAATGGTTACTGAGTTTTTTAAATGAGCGCATGCGTAAAAACAGCCTCCCTCCTTCACAGCTCATTTCTAGGGAACGCCTTCCAAAACTCGTGCACGAATATTTGAACACGAGTGTTTGTTTACCACCGGTATATGCTGTGTCGCGTGACTCGCGTCAGTGGATTCATTATGTGAAATGATGATAATAAACAAATAAGACGTTAAAACGTTAGATCAGTCGACGCTACTCCCATTTCAACTAGCATGTAGCAGACTGGTCACTGCCTTACAACTACAGTACAAGAACAATGTCAATATACTTGAATAACAATACAACAATAATTATTCCCCAAAGAAAAAATAATCATTGTTACCTGTCGGGAAGAATTTTGCGAACTGCGCGTCTGTCTTGACACCTCTCTGTTCCTTCATTGCTCTCCAGGGTTGAAATGTTTCTCCAATAACATCTGTTTACATTACGTTCTTCTGACAATTTTCTCCTATTCCCAGCGGCTTTAAAAAGTCTTTCTTTTGCGTCCTCCTTCGAGTTTCTTCTCTACCGTGGTGCAAATTCGAGGAGGAAAGCAGAATCGACAATGAAAACAAATGAAACTTAAGACAGAGTTTCATGCGCTATGCGCTATGCGCATGCGTCGCCTGTGTTAAGTTACTGGAGCGCCCACGTCTCTCACAAGGATCGTAATGGCAGTGATTGACAAGCCAGAGGGCCAATCGCTTATGTGATGACTGCATGAGCAATTGGCTGATGTTTTTAAGGCCCTATCTTGTGCACAGATGACGTATATTAATATTATTACTTTCAGTGCAGCTAATAAATAGTCTTTTTATCATTTAGTAAAGACAGTTTCAAGTAATATTGCAAAAATGTATTAAACAAACATCCTCTTTTGCACCTTTAAGGTGAGTGACACATAAAACCACAAGCAGGAATAATTATAAACATCCGTGTTAATAGGTCGTCATACAATATATGCCCTTTAGTTTGGTAACGATAGGTTAACTTTACCACAGCCACATTTTGCGTTTGATCTCGACAACACGGTAAATTATCGTTAATGTTGTTTGCTCAAGCAACTTTAAATTTAAACCGAAATCAACAGTAATAAAATCACTACTTACGGTTTGTGGTAGGGGTTGTAATGGCCATGTTGCCCAATTTTTCAGTATCAAACGCTGAGCGAACCCTGCTTTATTTTGTCCCAGGTTTGAAAAACTGTCCGCGGTGAAATGGCCAGAGTAAACTAACAACTTAAGATATTAAGCAACCGGTTTTAATTTACTCCGGTATCCGGTTGTGCCTGGAACATAACATTTATATCCATCTTCTGCCATTTCCCCCATGCTTGTTTCTTCTCAAAACCTGCAAAACTTACAATGAGTCTGCTGTTTATGTCTTGGCTGGCCTAGAATATAGGCGGGTATTTAGAAATGTTGGATGCGTACATCACTGTCGGTGTTATGAAGCGTACATCCCTGTCGATGTTATGTTGAGATTGGCCTGTTTTTCGGTGGACTTTTGAATGCACAAGATTTACATAAAAATGAGGAAACATTACTGTTTGAGGCTCACGCTATGTCGTTACCATATACAGAGCTCTAATAATTCAGCTATGACGGGGTAAATATAGTTTAACATTCTTTGCACCTTTAAGTAACCTAGTAAGTTGATAGACATATGACAGCCTCTGAACTTGGTTAATACTAATACCAAATATGTAGAGACTGGACCAAAATACATTCAATCTGTCATCGCTTCTAAAATGAATTCAACAGGTCATCTTGTTAGTGCTATTAATTATTTACAAAAACAAAAAAGTCATCCTGAACAAGAACATGAACCACAATATCACTTTAGACCACAGAATGTTCAAAATGACATTTCCCTTACATTAAACTTCCAAATGTGCATTCATCTTTGCCATGTTATATTCATTTAGTTGACTAGTGGTTTTGATTAATAAAAATAAACATTCATGGCATTAATCAAAACACTTACTTTGTCATATTAAGAACACTGTCATTGCTGCTGTCATCCTTGGGACATCGTCGCTAAACATTTTTGACAGTGATCCGCTGTAAAATGTTTTGGTCCTGCTCGATTTTCGTTGACTTAGTGTTAAATAATGGAAATTTTTCATAAGATCCACTGAGGTTAATGTGTTAGCATGACAAAAGCTTAATGCTGTCGTATCAGAACATGCAACAACTGGCAGTTTTCCTTCTCCAGAGTGTCTCTCATGTAAATAATTAGATTTTGATGGCTTACGTTTCTTTCCCACCACAGAAAACTATCGCAGGTTTATCAATGCCATCAAAAGTATTATTTTGTTTTTGTTTGTTTGTTGATCATGAAGTACAAAGTAGAAGATAAAAACTAGGATTCCATGTCTATTCAAAGCGCCACCTTTGATACATTGTGATAAGTTATTTTGCATGAAGACCATCAAAAACATATAGCACATTAGCAAACTTTCTAATGCATTTACTGTATTTTTAGTTTTGTGTGTTTGCGTGAATGTACACTCTAAAAAATGCTGGGGTACTTTCCACCCAGTGTTGGGTAAAAAGGACGAGCCCAGCAGCTGGGTTGAAATAAACCCATAAAATGTTTATATCTGACCCAACAATTTGTTAAAACAGCCCAGAATTTTGAGTTGAAACAACCCAGCATGAGTAAAATTACAACCCAGGGGGCTGGGCTCACCCCTTTTTGACCTAATGCTAGGTTTAAAATAACCCAAGAGAACAGAACACTAAACTATAATATGTCTTCTTCAGTTCTCATCTTGATAAGAAATGAATAGAATTAGACTTTATTTCTACTCTCATTATCTAGTACCATGCAATGCATGCTGGGAACATGAAAAATAAGTTATCAAGCTAATTACATTGAGTTACTACAACTTAAATGTTTTAAACAAACATGTTTTTTTTACGGCGCAGGATGCATCATTTTACAGAACATATCATATTTTGGGAGAATTTTCTGGAGAATTTGGAAATTTACATTGCAAATAATTAAGTTAAAGTTACACATCATGTTACATTATCAACATTATTATGTCAGGACAACTTATTAAAATAATGTTTACATTTTAAATGTTTTATTAAATCAATAAATTAGAATTTTAGCTTGCACCAATGCATTAAATTAAGTAATGGTAAAAGATCCCCTGAATAATTATTAAAGAAAACATTAATGACATGAACTCTATAAAAACTGTCCATACTCTCTAAAGATAGGCTTGAGGTTTCCTGAGCTGCCTTTAAGCACAGATGAAACTGATACACACAGCATGCATTTTAACAAATATAAAAATAAACTTAGAGCTACTTATACCTTTAATTTCAAATGCAACGAATAAAAGTTCAGGCCTACAGTAATTTTTTCCCATTTATTTCCATTATGTCCTCAGCTATTATGCTATTCAGCATATTTAAAGTGCTTCTCTTTGACAAGTAATTTAAATAACTAAATGTTTGTTTGTTTGTTTGTTTGTTTTACAAACTGCCAGTGGACCCAAGAAAAATATTGCCTGTGTATGTTTACTAATCTTTTCCCATAGCAAACAAACCATGAATAAGGAAATGTGTTACATACAGGTTACAACTAGCATGTTGGTTACAAGCCCCCTAATGAAAAACTGAAGATTTTACTTACCCTGCACAAGTAAATAGAAGAGCACTCCAAAAATGGAGCAGCAGAAACCTTGACTGGTGTTCATGTTCAGAAGCCGAACCGAATTATTGAGGCATTCGAGACACAGCGAAACAGCTAGGAGAGAATGACTTACTTCCTCACACTTTACTGCTCTGTTGTCTCACTCTGTAAATATTTTGTCGATATGCTGTTTTGTGCACAAAACAGCGTGCAATACAAAGAACATAACACAGAAAGGTATGTAAAAGAGACTTTTAAAAGACTTAACAGTTTAGGTTTCTTGAGGTTTAGGGGCTTTCGCAACTCTAATTTTGTCTGTACCTCCCACTGGGTCTGGCTTGTGAACAGAATGGTTTCATAAACCAATACTGTAGCGTATATAGGTACTGTATAGGTTCACATGTATCCTTCAAATAATAAAAAAATATAATTTATGTGGATTACAATAGCTTTTATAATGAAACCATTAATGGGACAATTTCACTTCATCAGAAGAAAAAAAGGAAGTGCAAGTCAAGTCAAACTTTAAAAGAGGATATGCACTTACTGTAGGCACCTTATTAAATAAGACTTTCCTTCAAAGGTCTGTCACAAGCCCTAGCTATTTCCTTTAAGCTAAACATAATTCGTTAGAAGATATGAATTTGGTAACTCACTTACCAGTTTAAAGTCATTTCCTAAATTTGTTGTGAAATAACATTGTGTCATGAGGCCTATTTTACCTTCATAACCACATAACAACCAGATCCATGGACTTTATCTAAAATATATTACAAATAATAATAAACATCTCTTAAGGTACTGAATTAGTAAGGATATTCAAGGTTTCAAGCATTCTCATTTAAACAACTAGAAACATTTTTTGTAATGATATAATGGGTTTCAAAATAAGACAACTATTCTTGGCTGTGCAGGACATTGCAAAAAAAGGAAGTGAAACACACAGAGACAGAGGTTTCAGATCTGATGGAAATCATTAGTCAGAGGCTTCTACAGAAAAGTACGGTACTCAGGTCCTGTCAGGCTCCATTACAAAATCATACTTATTACGTATTATTTATATTCTGAATGCACATCTTTGTTTCACTTTTTTACCATTTAAAAATCTAAAGTGACTTGCTTAGCAGCAGACTACAGTACTGTACATTCAACAAGAGAAAACCCAGCGACTTGTCAAGTCAGGGTTTGTGGTTTGATGATAGTGTCAGTGATGATAAAACAAAGGTTGTGCATGTTTAGACCCTGTCAGATCAAATAACCATATACACCCTTGCATATCATTCACACCTTGCATATTGCCCTTGCATACCATCTTTATGTGGTATTTAGACCTGTGCTGCTTTTGCTTTTCTTGCATGTGTGTGAAAGAAAGAGTATGCCTTTAAGCCAAGGTAAGAAAATAGCACTGTTTAGGTGTAAAAAGATATCACTTTCCACACTAAGCTTAAAAGAATTGAAAGATTATTATATGATGGATAGTAAGAGACCATGGGAGTGAAAGTTAATGACTAATGTTAATGCAACCTCCAATATATACATAGGACATAATTGAATAAATGCAGTGGCAAAATTTAATCGTACAAGAAGGCCATTCTCATATAACGAATCTATGAAACCACATTATGTGTGTATGTCACAAGGTGACGATCTTTTGGGCGGAACCAAAAGTCGGGAAACTTTGGTTCCGCCCGGATGTTTCCGTCCAGACCGGAGAACAGGAACACCGGACATCCGGCAGATTCGCGGAGGCTGTAATCAGCCGATTGGGCACAGCTGTGCCTAGTTAAAAGAGATCGCCAGGCAATTGGATAACTGAAGCACAGAAAGGAGTATTTAAAGCACAGTTAAATGACAGTTCAGGAGTTCGGGCACGAGAGGGGGATTGACACGGGGAGAGCTCCTCTGCTTAGGGCAGGAGAGGTAAATACGTACCTTTTGAAGAGCCCGCAGGCTCTGTTGATCCGGGCTGCGCTTGAAGCGCGCGGAAAGAAGACAGGAGCTGCCTGGGGTGAAAGAAAGGCGATACGTGAGTGGAGAAAAGGAGCACCCCGAAGAGAGCATTGTGCTGTCAAGCCTGTGCTTAGAGTGTGCTGGGAAACGGAGCTGTGCTCATTTTTGGACGTAGTGGCTGTCTGTGTTTTTCTCTCTCTCTCTCGTTTCAGTCTGTATTGTGGACCTGCTGGAGTCAATAGAAAAGCCCTATGGGTAAGAAGGAACTTTGTTCTAACCAACATTGAAGGAGTAAAGCAGGAAGAGATATTGACCGTTGGTACAACGTAAATAAAGGCTATCCGCCGTGAGTATACCCTTTCTGTGTGGAATAACTGGCAAAAATTAACTTGTGTAGCCATTGGAAACCTCCAGGAGAAGGAGGGCGGCCCTACCCCTATAAGAGTGTGGTGGGCGAGCCGTTAGAAGTATAACTTCAAACAGCCACCGCAACGAGACTTATTGTGGTCGTATTTCCCATCGCCTTATCGTAGCCCAAGCGCAGTGGAGGACACCGGGCGCTTCTCTTGTTGTGGTGCACTTATAGTGTGGTGAGTGAGACTGTGTATTAAATCCTTTTCACGTTGGAGTGGTGCTGTGTATTTGCTGTGGGTTGCTGTGTGTCTTGTAGACGAAGCCCCGCATCATCCATTTTCTTCCACTGGGCAGAGGACGGAGAGGCCAACGACTACAGAAATCACTGTTATTATACGTAGTGTGCTGTTTGGAGTACGAAGGGACACAGACTGAGAGCTGTCCGTGACCGTGAGTAAACCATTGGAAACTTTCGTGGTGTATACTTACCTGTGTCTGTTTTGTCGCAGAGTCAGAGGCGAAAGGGTCCGCCGCCCCGTGGTCTCTACGAAAAGGGCGCCCCCGTCTAGGAATCGATCGGCCTATGGGCATTGGAGATAGGGCAGCGCTCGACCCGGTGAAGTGGTGTGGGACCTTTTCGCCCCTCTGCTGACCTACGGAGGAGAACGTGATACCTACCCAGAAAGTTGTAAACAGCAAAGCCGGTGAGAAATACTCGAAGTCTCAGTAACAGTGTCTTTGTGTCCTGGCGGCCACCTGTGGAGAGAGAGCAGAACGAAAGTGAACCATTGAAGAGCAGACTGTGAACGTGATACCTACCTGAAAAGCTGTAAACAGCAGAGCCGGTGAGAAATACTCGAAGTCTCAGTAACAGTGTCTTTGTGTCCTAGCGGCCACCTGTGGAGAGAGAGAGAACGAAAGTGAATCATTGAGGAGCAGACTGTGAACGTGATACCTACCCAGAAAGCTGTAAACAGCAGAGCCGGTGAGAAATACTCGAAGCCTCAGTAACAGTGTCTTTGTGTCCTAGCGGCCACCTGTGGAGAGAGAGCAGAACGAAAGTGAAACATTGAAGAGCAGACTGTGAACGTGATACCTACCCAGAAAGCTGTAAACAGCAGAGCCGTGGCCTCCTGTGGAGAGAACGGAAAACGAGAAGGAACATGAGGAAAATGGACTGTGTGAAGATACAGTGGTGGTGGAGGAGAGCCTAGAGTGGCCATTGTTTTAAGTCCCCCGTTCCCCTTCCTTATTTAATGCTTTTAAGTAATTTAATAAAGGATATTTTAATTTTATGCTTACCTTGTGTGTCTGGTCATTGGGGTGGCTTTGGGAATCTCCTCGAGGTGGAGAAAGGGGCGTGACCTTATTTACATCTGGGTCCACCCCTACCTGTGACATGTACATACAGTGGCAGCGTTTCACGAAAACCTAGGGTATGGCAAAAATTATTCATACAAGAAGGCCATTCTCAAATAACGAATCTATAAACCACATCACATTATATGTGTACATACTCCACCAACCAGTACGAAGTCATACTACGATTGCACAGATCTACACTACAGACGAAGCGTACAAATGAAAAACAAAAATAGAAATCATGGTTGTTTAAAATGCTTTTCAAATGTTGTAATTCTTAACTAAGTGCAACTCCAGCAACAGATGATAAACTAAAACAAGATAATATCAAAAACATACTGTAACATCCTTTCACAAATCTTGTGATGACAACCGCCAATAAACACTTATAAACACACAATAAAGACTTTTTTAAATGATGTGATAGAGCACACGAGTTAACCAACTAAGACTAAAACACTACATAAAACTCTTTGTAAAACAGGGCTAAATGCAAAAACAAATCTTACCTTTTTTCGTCGTGCCGTTTTTATTGCACAAGTGGCCATATTAAAAAATGCATGCAAATAATTAATACAATTCACTTCAACTGCTCTACAATGTCCCAGTGGAACAGAACATGTTTATTTATTCACAGAGAAAAAATCATATTACTTCTGGAATAATGTATGCAATATGCATAGCGCAAGTGTGTGGGGGAACCGTGAGTCTGTTTGAATGTAAAAACAAAAAAGGAATTAACTTGCGAAAATAAAGATTATAACAGCAGCGGTCATCATGAGACCTGCTGTAGGGGGAACCCCACTATTATAGATTGTGTTCGACATCAAGCTGCGATGCAAGAACAACAGGCTGATCTCTGCTGAACTGCTCTCGCGGCACTTTGATGTCATCCGCCTATCGGTTCCTGTGTTATAGCATGAATTGTAACACACGTTTAAATTATCCCTATTAGTACCAATGTTCAGATATGTTCTGCTAAAAAAATGTAAATTATCTTTAATGAGCATCATTATAGCCTGTTGGTGTTTTGTCTGAATTCAATACGCAAACGCCGCCCCTGAATAAATGTATCCACAATCAGAGTATATTTCAATACTACAGTATTAACCAAACAATGCTTTTGTTAAATATATGGATTTTGCGCTTACTTCACTTGCAGATGGAATACAAGTGTAATGAATGAGGCAAAGAGGCAGGATCCAAGTGTAAAAAATTGGCCATTTTGCACCACGGGAACCTTTTTAAAGTAGGACTCCTTAAAGTACAATAAAAAATCAACTAGTATACCTTACTATAAAAATTCTAGTATGTTTACTTGTTTTTAACTAAAATGTTGAGTTTACTTAAAATTGCTAATTGTAAAATAAAAAGTTCACACAACTGAAGCAATTTAAGTAAAATGACACAAAATATCCAAGAAGTTCTATCGAGCATGCGCATTTGAGCGCAATTCCTCTCCTCAACACCTGTTTCTATTTTTTGATTTTGATGATTCATTTTCTGGAGAGAGTAATACTAAAATGATGAAAAAAGGCAAAATTTTAAATGCAATAGATGAATACCGCAAAATCCCACTGTTTAATTAACACTTCCTGGTGTATGACTCCAAAAGCTGCAATGTTTGCCTTTTTATCATCATCTTTGTTTGAAAACTAAAATTATAACTTGCGTTATTTTCTAAATGGATAAGTTTAACTTCTAAACTGCTGTCAGAACAAAATACAAGTGCTCAACTATTTCAGAATCCACACACGTGATTTAGTAGACAAATATTCTTTCTGACGTGATGTAATCACAAGTCAAATGGACATTTACCACAAAATGTACCACATTAAATCTCCAGTTTGTGTTTGTTTTGGATTCATTTGAAGTCACCATTATGGTGATTATTGTTTTCGTTGGTTAGGCATTTGTCCATTGACCTTCATTGAGCTAACTCTCCTCTTTTAGCAATTGCAACAGCATTTTAATAAGACTACTTGTCTGTTGCTTGATGTAGAGGATAAGCCTTTCAAATCATCTGGGGTTGTTTATATGTATATTACATTGAACCAATTTGTTTTTGAAATGTTTGTTCCTAAATAAATTAAGAAAATAAAGCACATAAAATGCTGCTCATATGGCACTGTTCTGAAAAAATAAAACACTTCTGTACTGCTTTAGGGGTTTTTTTTGCTTAAAAGAGACACCATGACTTCTGATAAAAATCTCAATGATGGTGCAGATAAATGGTAAGAAAGTTGACAATTTTGTCAAGTTACAATGCATGATGGGAATTATGAAAGAGTTGTAAAAAATAGCTGATTAGTAAATTAACCTTAATTTTCCTTTTAAGTTTGCTTTGGAAAAATAAGGACAATCGGTTTCCTTTCAAGTAAACTGAACATGTTAGAATTTACAGTGTAATTTTGGATAATAAACGGCTTATTCTAAGGTAATAAAAACAATACAGTTTCTTTATCCAACACTGATAATATAATCCAGAAAAAAAGTAATTAAAAAAAGAAAACAGGAAACGATGCACAAGGAACATCCATACCTACACCAGACAACAAACACAGTTGTTTTTATAGACAGACTGATTACAATCTGACAACATGGAGGACAACCAGGAATTGACAAAACACAAAATGGCAGCCTCACAGGCCGACATCTACTTTAAGCATAACCAACACATTAACCCCACACACTATGTGTCATTCCGTGTTGATTATGTTTAAATAAATAAAACGGACAACACAAGATGGGTAATAACACTGAGATGTGCCTAGTTAAATGTGATGTCCTTAACTAGACACAACATGTGTTTTTTTTACACATTAATTTAAAGGGTGTAGGTTCATGATGTTTACCTAACCCGACCATAGAGAAGGTGCATAGCCCAGTAAACACTTGAGATCATGAGATGATAACAGTGACATCACATCATTCTCATACTGTCACATTCTTAAATTGTGAGTAATATGCAAGCTCACTGTGAATGTGTGACATGACATCAAGAAGCCTATAAATAAAGGTTTGAGAAAGCTCACACAGACTGAAGGTAAAGAAAGTTATAATAAACACAGCTTCGCATCATGCTGCTTTACCACCTTGGGAGTGCATTTTTTCCGAATAATTCAACGGCCGTCGTCAATTATTCCTTAAATATTCTTTCTATGCCTTCCCAATTTCAACAATCAAGTTATAAATACATGTTAGTGACTAATATCCCTGCTAGTATCCCTTAAGCTGTTTTTAATGAACAGATTAAAACATGTTCTTAAATTGTTGCAAGAAACATGTAAAACGTAACATTAGAGCTGGCAAAAAAATAGTCTGCAATTCTCGGATTCTCATGCGTGTCTCATCAGTAAAGCTGGTTCGGTGATTAGTAGTAAACTGCTATCTCCTGCATTCAGGTGGAGCGGTATTTACTAGAGCCGTTTTTTTTAACCAAAGCTAGGCAAAATCGCGTTCATAATTGTGGAAGATCGTCTTCGATTATGAACGCGATTTTGCCTAGCTTCTTGGTGAAATACGGCTCTGTCTAGTGAATGCCGCTCCATCTGAAAGCAGATGATGGCAATTTACTACTAATCACCGAAATGGCTTTATGAGAATCCCAGGTGATTTTTTGCCCAGCTCTACGTAACATCAGTGGCAAGCTTTGAGAGTATCAATAGTATATGGTGTTTATGTTTCTTTAATGGTAGAATATCCAAGGTTGCTGTCTCCCTAAATAGAGTATCTCCGGAAAAGTCAGACAGCGTGGCATGAGGACGTAATGACGTGTGCCATCAATCGATTAACGTTCTATGACATGTAAAAACATGAATAGACTATTCTAAAAACCCTGCTGAAAAAACCAGCATCAAACCAGCATGGACCAGCATGGGAATTATGCTGGTCTATGCTGGTTTAGCTGGTGGTCACAGCATACCAGCACCAAAACACAACATATGCTGGTATGACCAGCATGGGATGCTGGTGCTAATGCTGGTTTAGCTGGTGCTAATGCTGGTTTAGCTGGTGCTGATGCTGGTTTGATGCTGGTTTAGCTGGTGTTCACTAGAAAACCAGCACCAAAACACAACATATGCTGGTCTTGCTGGTATGCTGTTTTTTTCAGCAGGGAAGCAACTAATGTAAACACCTCTATTAAAATATCGTCTTATTCAGAATAAGGTCAATAATCAGATAACTGCTGTTCACATAAACATACTGTTTGTTTATACTGCAAGCTTGTTAAACTGAGTCTTACTTCTCTTTGGAGCTGTCCAGGTGGATTATGTTATATTAATTGTGTTATGTTCTGTCTTAGGCCTAGTCCACACGGACACAGGTATTTTTATAACCGGAGTTTTTCCTCCTGTGGTTAAAAAAATCCCCTACACACATGCTAGGTTTTAAAGAAATCTCCGCCTACACGAACACGCAAAAACACGTGATCACCCGCTGTCAAGGGCATGCCAAACCAGCAGGTGGTGATATAACTCAAATCCTAAAGCCACCTTGGCCAATCAGAAGCCTAACAAAAGTGACGTTGCAAGGCAGTACCCCGGTTTTACTGTCTACAAGTAACACAGTCTCACCCCATGGCGTCAATATTTGACAACACTTGACCATGCGTCAATATGTTGACGGGGAGGGTATACCTTTCGCGTCATTTTTTGACGAACTGGGGACTTCAATACTATTACGTCCGTTGCATTCTCTTCCTATTTTCTTACCATTTTCGCGTCGGTTTAGGGTTAGATTACGCAAAATTAAACAGTGTCGCGAAATTAAACAGTTGTCACCTGGCGTTGGGGTTAGAGTTAGGTACGCGAAATTAAACAGTTGTCACCTGGCGTTGGGGTTAGAGTTAGGTTTGGGTAGGGATGTCATTATGTAAATCTAACCCTAAACCGACGCGAAAATGGTAAGAAAATAGGAAAGAGAATGCAACGGACTTAATAGTATTGAAGTCCCCAGTTCGTCAAAAATGACGCGAAAGGTGTACCCTCCGCGTCAAAATATTGACACATGGTCAAGTGTCGTCAAATATTGACGCCATGGGGTGAGACTGGGTTGCTACAAGACAACACCGTAATCGGCGTTTCTTAAAATACTCACCTTGCCAGGGGTTTTCAAAAATGTTTCAGTGACATCATACTGCGTTACCATGTGGACGAATGGCCGAACCGCGTAAAAAATAATATAAAAACTTATTTCTGGGTTTTTTGGCTTGTTAGCTGTACACCTTGTCACACAGCAGCTTTTAGGTATTATTCTGTTTTTGAGTTTAATTTGTAAAGTTTTTATAAGCTGTCGACCCCAAAAAATGAGCGTTTAAAGAAACAGTGGAAACAGGTAACTTTTCATAGTACTCATATTACAGTTTTTTACGATTGCTTACACACTATAATTAAAATTTTCCCACAATTAGCAAAACCTAACACTCAAGGAGCAAAACACAAGGCTGGATTTGCACAACTTTAAGCACATTGTCAGCTTCACACTATTTTCAAAACATTACACACAGTGATTTGCAAAACACTAAACACACTTGTATACATTAGACACAGAAGTCTATCAGGATGTCACTTCTTTGCAATTCCAAAGCACTGACTGTCAAATGACCACACTTATGAGCCAATCTGTTAAACACAGCCATCAGGTGCACAAACACATGATTGCTAAATTGTACACACACCAATCAGGTTTAAGCACTATAAAAATGCAGCAGGTCCTGCATGAATTCATATGTATTGATGAGACAGGGTTCAAAATCACAAAAGCAAGAAGGAGAGGCAGAAATATCATTGGCCACCGGGCTATAATCAGTGTCCCAGGGCAAAGTGAAAGTATTTCACAGCATGCGGTTCTCCTCCATCATGCCAAAATAGGCCCTTAGAACACACCTCACATTTTCTCATTTTTGGACCGATTGCACCACATTGTCACAGCAGGTATGAAATGCACCAGATACAATACACTGTCATCTGGGACAATGTGTCATTCCACCGCTCTGCTTTGGTCCAGAACTGGTTTCAACACCATCCACAGTTGACAGTACTATACCTTCCACCATACTCTCCGTTTCAAAACCATATCAAAGAGTTTTTCTCTGCATGGTGGTGGAAGGTTTACGATCTCCAGGCTCAGATACCCTTCATTCAGGCCATGGAGGACGCCTGTGACCAAATCGACACTGTAGCTGTGCAATGATGGATTCAACATTCAAGACGGTTCTTCCTGCGTTGTCTTGCTAATGAGGATATTGCTTGTGATGTTGATGAAATTCTCTGGCCAGATCCAGTTAGGCGAAGAGAGAATGTATAGTATCCCTGCTGACAAAACAGCATAGACCAGCAACATTCCCATGCTGGTCCATGCTGGTTTGGTGCTGGTTTAGCTGGTGATCACCACCATACCAACACCAAAACACAATTTGCTGGTATGCTGGTTTTTCCAGCAGGGATGACCGTAGTATTTTCTTTACAATATTGTCAGGTTTTTTTCAGATAATTTTTATGTTTGTTGTTGTTGTTATTTACTGTACTTGTAACCTGTACTGGATACAGTATTTTATATTTTTTTCTGTTGTTTGCTGAGCTAACAGTGTTATGCACACTACTGTAGTGGCATGACAACTGGGACATGTTTTGCTGTGATTCTCCATGTTTGACTGATTTGGGTATGAAGAGAAATCAGTTATATTTAGTTGCACTTTCTCTTTGTACTACATTTGTAGTACTCTTATCAATAAGAATTAGACTTGCTAAAAGTGTTTTAGGTTAGCAGCAGCAGTGTGTAACTGGTTAAAAAAAAAAATGAATTCTTGTGAAATGTGTGTGTTTCTTATGGTAACAAAATATTGTTTTTATAAAGTTGTGTATAGTTTTGACAAAAGTGTTCCATTTTGCAAATGATCTGAAATGTTGTGCTACTTTGGTGAAGGGTTGTGTTAATTGTGTGTAGTGTTTTGACAAACCGGGCCCTGTTTTTAAAATTGTGCTTAAGCATTCGTAAAAAACTGTAGTAGAACTGCGTCCACTAGGGGGAAACGTAGTTGGCGATCCACTTTTTTCTCCTAAAAGGCGGAGTTTTACGGCTCGACAGCTTATAAAAACTTATTTCTGGGTTTTTTGGCTTGTTAGCTGTACATATTGTCACACAACAGCTTTTAGGCATTATTCTGTTTTTTGTTATAAGCCAGAAATGACAAGGAGGAAGCCTCTCGCAATGCAAAGTCAGTGGAGACGGTTGGATTGTTTTCCTCCTCGGTGGGCGTGGTTTTCAGGTTATGACGCACTGCGCTCTGTCTCTATGCATAGGGCCCCGGACTTTGTGCTACGCCCCTGCCCGTGTGGACAAGGCCTTAAGGTCTTGACACACCGGGACGTTTTTCGTGCGCGTTTATCGTCGGCGTTTAACGTGACGTTTTTTTGCTTTCACACCCAGACGATTTTTACTGGCGCTGAGCCGAGTGAGGTGCAAATTCACCCCTGGACGTTAGATGGCGCTTAATACCAAACAGATATATGCCGGTACACAAGGGGCGCAGCGAAACTTTATACTTCTGTTCTGACACTCACTTGTCACACAGAAGAAGAAAGCCACACGCTAGTCAATAACAAGTCATATGCTTGCTTTTAACAAAACATGGATATTACTAGTAGCAGCAACTATACAAAGACTACTTCAACTCACCATCAGGACTCACCATCAGCTACTTGACAGTATGATCATGTGAAATATGAACTTCTCAGATAAAAGCAAACTGTGCATTCGTGTTATAGTCATTATAATTGCCATTTTGAAAACGGTGTGTTTATAATATATATATGTTTATAATATATATATATGTTTATAATATATATATATATATATATATATATATATATATATATTCTTTGTACAAACAATATCTCCGTGAACTTAAATACATTTGTTAAATCAAATCTATTTGATCAAATAATTCGATTCTATTATCAGCACTCTCCACATAAAATTAACTATTTTACAGTAATAGAACACGTTATATCAAAATTAAAGCTCTTTCACAAAATATAAGGTAATGGGTGATCCGATGTGTGTATTTTTAACTAATCTTTTACAAGCACTTTCTCTTGTTAACAATTTTCTCACATTTCCTCCCAAATGTATTGTATTTTGTGATTTGGCTAAAGAAGTAGGTATGTAGTTATTACAATAAGAGGTCAACAATACTGATGTACAAATATATGCATAGTGTCAAAATGGCACGTTATTTACAATTCGTTTTTAATCCAACATTTATTTTTGTGAATGAACTGCAGTTTGCAATAACAATCAGAGACAGTACAGTAAAATCAAATAAAACAGGAGTCAGAAATGTTGGTCCAGAAAAGTCACAATGACTTTAGTGCAACTGAACGGTAGTGCAAATCAACATTTAGAAATTAGACATTTTCAAATGAATTTCTTAAATGTATAATCACTTAAAATACATAAGTAAAATGGTATATAATAAACATTAATTTGTGTGAACAAGAACTGGCAGAGCTGTAGAGCAAAAAAGTCACAATGATAGAAGTCTAAGTGAACTGTAGTGCAAATAAACATATGTATGAAATGTACATGTTCAACTGTATTTCTTGAATGTATAAACATAAAAAAAACTAAATAAAATGGTATATAATAAACATCTATAGGTGTGACCAAAAACTGGCAGAGCGCTCCTTCTGTGCTCCTCTTTCTTCTGTGCACTGCTTTAAATTTTTTCCCTTTAGCATCTTTTAATAAGAGGGACCTCTCCAGAGGTTTGTCTCGGACTGTTTTCTTTTGTTTAGATTGGACCTTGTCACGGCTGGTGCTGGATGATCCTGAAGACGTGCTTGCTGGGGCCTCCTCACTTTTGCTCACATCATTTTTAGCAGAAATATTGCTGTGAACACTGTAAAGATAAATGTAGTTTTCATCAGAATCAATCTTTCACACTGAGGGCCATGCCACGATATCCATGAGGTCAATATTTGATTACAAATGTAATTTAGATTCATGGTATTTCATCTGACTAAACAAACTAGGTTACCTATACACAGAACACAAATTAACCTCCTAAAACCCGACCTTTGGTTTGGCTTGCATTTTAGATTTCTTCCAGTTACTTTGGGGTTAGGAAGAAGCAATGAATATATAATAACCAAATATTTTTCTTTGAACATGAAGCAGTGTAATTGTCCACGTTTGTGTACAACAGGTTCCAGTTACACACAAAGTATTATGGTGCAAACAACAAAACGTGATATCACACGGTGTACAGGGAACATGCATGGTATGAAGTTAATCACTGTTCAATGTCAGTGCATTACATATCATAATGTAATGCACCAATATTCATTTTTATTACTTGCAGTTATAATGTAAATTTGCACTACTGGTCCGTTCAATACACTACTGGACTGTCTATTACATACTCCCTGTTCATTTGCACTGCTGGACTACTTGAAATGCATCGTTTACACCCCTGTACTATGTAATGAATATTAGAATAACAATTCACTGCACAATAACTTATGCCATTGCACTCTTAACTGACAAGTTACAATCCAAATTCATTCATGCACTACCTAAATATTAATTTCACTCCTGTTCTGTATAGTTTAATTTATTATGTACATATCCATTTGTAAATGTCTGTATATTATGTTCATAGTACCACCCACAGTAAATTGTTTCATCGTATTACATAATCCTGCACCTATGCAAATACTGATATCCTGCACTTTTTATACTGCTTTTGCACTTCTGGTTAGACCTAACGTTAAACTGCATTTTGTTGCCTTGTACTTGTGTAATGACAATAAAGTTGAATCTAATCTAATCATATAGCCCACACAGCTATGTATTGTTATGTTCTTATATATATCACGTTACCTTCGAAATTCAGTCGATGTTGTGAGGAACTCCGACACCTTCATAAACCTCCACAGCCTCGATGCTTCCTTGTGTGTTTACCTGTTCCACGTGCTCCGCAAGACCATTTTGTGCTTGAGCGCCACCAAGTCGTGTTTTACTGGAACTTCAGCAGCGCCAGGCACGTGAACAAAAGCGCCAATCTCATTGGTCGGCCAACTTTTAACGCGCCGCGTCAAACCAAAAAAACGTGTCCCACGCGTTTTTCTGAAAATGACGCATTTGCGCCTCGCGCTTTTCGCGTGGGTGTGCGCACTCACATTGGCGCTCGTTCTTGAGTCACGAGACGTTAAACGTCGACGATAAACGCGCACGAAAAACGTCCAGGTGTGTAAAGACCTTTAGTTTATTACAGTTTTTTACGATTGGTTACACACAAAATCTTTTCATGTCACACGATTTTCAAAACCTCTCACTCAAAGGGCAAAACTACATGCCAAATCTTCAAAACCATAAGCTATTTCTCAGCCTTTGACTCAGTTTTCAATTCCATAAAACGTCTCGGTTACTATCGTAACCTCGGTTCCCTGAGAGAACGTGAACGAGACATTGCGTCAGTTAGCTGACGCTATGGGATTGATCCTTCAATCCCGTTAACCCTGAAGCCTTATTGCACAACGCCAGTGCAGTTGAAACTCGCGCTGGCCAATGACGCTCAAGACGGCAAAAGAGGGCGTGGCCTTCTCACTATAATAGCAGCCGTCCTGAGCGAATATCTTCAGTAAAAACGACTGAACGAGCGTACAGCCTACGAAGCCGTGAGCACGGCAGCTAACGCAATGTCTCGTTCACGTTCTCTCAGGGAACCGAGGTTACGATAGTAACTGAGACGTTCCCTGTCGAGAACGTTCTCTCGACATTGCGTCAGTTAGTTGACGCTATGGGAGATTGTATAGAACCGCGCTGTGCATATGGCAAGATAGGCCAAGCATAACGAAGCAAACAGCATGCAACAATCTCAATGACCAGCCGATAGCGGCATATCGTACTAATCACCAGCCAAAAACCATAACAGGGCCAGTAGCGTACTAGCGTAACACCACATTAAGCGGGTAAGAAGTAAACGCTAAAGAATTAAACAACATACCTAGCGAGCAGACGGCGTCCGGCGCACAAGTTGTAGAAGTGTTTAGATCATTGGACTAGCGGCGGTGAACACAGCACTCTTGCAGTCACCTGTTGACATCCCCAACCGGCGGACGAGGTCCGGCGTTGAAGTTTGTAGAAAATAATCCACATGCAACATTCATATGACTCAGCATCCAGCGAGCGGGTGATTTCCGGCGTCAGGAATGCAAGTGATAATCCGCAAAAACCAATACATGGTGGTATTCTCGTAGTGAATAAACCGAATACTCAGCGAGCAAGCAGCGTCCGGCGCTAAGGTATTCTCAAGTTGGTGTCGTGGTAGCGCCGCCCCTTACACACGACCTGATAGAAACCATCAGGTATGTTAGGCACTGGAGGTGGAGGGCGTGTTTACCGAAAGCACTCGGGAGGCCAATGAGGAGACATCCAGATTATAAAACCTAGCAAAGGTGTTCTGAGATGACCAGCCAGCAGCCAAGCATAAATCCTGAATAGATGCGCCTTTATACCAAGCCCATGACGATGCAATAGCTCTCGTAGAATGGGCTCTAATATCCAAAGGGCATCGCACTCCTTGGCTAGAGTATGCCAGTGAAATAGCATCAACCACCCAGTGCGAAAGTCTTTGCTTGGAAACTGGGCGTCCTTTGGTGCTGCCTCCAAAACAAACAAACAGCTGTTCCGCTGTCCGGAACGGTGCCGAGCGATCAATATAAGCTTTTAGCGCTCTTACCGGGCAAAGCTCCCTCTGGACGATCGCGTTAGTAGTCGCCGCGTCATCCGAGGAGAAGGCGGGGATAGAAATAACCTGCGCTCTAAATGGCGTGGATAGCGATTTAGGCACATAACCCGCTTTGGGTTTCAACGTGACATTACAGTCTCCTGGTCCAAATTGTAAGCATTCAGCGTTCACAGAGAGAGCATGCAGATCTCCTATGCGCTTAGCTGAAGCCAAAGCCAGCAGAAGCACAGTTTTTAGAGAAAGCTCCTTCAAACCTACCGTTAGAATAGGCTCAAACGGAGGAAGAGTTAGTGCTTTCAGGACCAAGGCCAGGTCCCAAGACGGTAGGGTGGGTGGGCGAGAAGGTCTGAGGCGCCGTGCACCCCGTAAAAACTTCGTTATGAGCTCGTGTTTGCCCACCGAGCGCCCCCCAATCTTAGCTTGAAAAGCTGCGATGGCAGCAACATACACTTTAAAGGTGGAGGGCATGCTTCCCGTATCCATTCTGTGCTGTAGAAAGGATAGAATAGCTGACACGGAGCAGTTCACCGGGTCAAACTCTTTTTCTTTGCACCACGCAGCGAATACCGACCACTTAAGGGCATATAACCGTCTTGTAGCGGGGGCACGCGACTGCATCAGCGTATCGAGCACACTCTGCGGCAGCGCCGCGTCTGTCAGCGGTTCCCACACACCTTCCACTCGTGAAGTTTCCACTTCTCGGGGCTGGGGTGCCAGATTGATCCGTTCGCCTGAGAGAGCAGGTCTCATCTCAACGGGATCGGCCACGGGGGAGCCGTTGACAGTTCCAACAGCTCGGGAAACCACGGCTGGTTCGGCCAGTACGGGGCGATTAGTGTCACTGTTGCTTTTTCCTCTCTGATCTTGTGTAAAACTGACGGCAGCAGTTTTATGGGGGGAAACGCATATTTGCTGGCTCTCGGCCACGGCAACGACAGCGCTTCTCCGCCCAGAGGAGAGCTCGTCAACGAGTAGAACAGGGGGCGGTGTGTGTTTTCCTCGGACGCAAACAGATCCACTTCTGCTTTCCCGAACTGACTCCAGATCAGCTCGATAGATAGGGGGTTCAATCTCCATTCCCCTTGGGGAATGCCGTTCCTCGACAGCATATCCGCTCCGCAGTTCATGCTGCCCGGTACATGCGCCGCTTTTATTGAAAGGAGATGACGATCCGCCCACAACAGTATCGCTTCTGCCTGTCTGAACAGCGGCCTGGAGCGCACTTCTCCCTGGCGATTTATGTATGAAACCACCGTAGTGTTGTCCGTCCGGACAAGAACATGATGGCCCCCGATCAGCGTCGCAAAGCTCTGCAGTGCTAAAAAGACAGCTTTGAGCTCTAGACGGTTTATATGCCATAACCGCTCCGACTCCAGCCAGGAGCCCGAAGCCGGGACGCCATCGCACAGGGCTCCCCAGCCTGTTAACGACGCGTCCGTCGTGACTACTTTCCGTCTCGTAACCAGCCCGAGTGGGGCACCCCCGCTGAACAGGTTGGGATCGAACCAGGGTCTCAGCGCTCGCATACATCCGTTCGTAACTGTAATGCGCGCTCGTCCCGATATCCACGCCCTGTTGGGCACTCTGGATCGTAACCATAGCTGCAACGGGCGCATATACAGCAGACTGATTGGGCAAACCGGTGAGGCTGCCGCCATCAAGCCTAAAAGTCTCTGAAACCGTTTCAGTGGCACAGTGCCTCCGTGGCTGAATACATTCAGAGCAGACGTCAGATCCCGTTTGCGCTCCTCTGATAAGAAAGCCTTCATTGAGACTGAGTCGAGACGCACGCCTAGAAACGCGATCTCCTGCGTTGGAGATAGAGCGCTCTTCTGCAAATTCACACGTAGACCGAGGCTGTCTAAATGCGAAAGTACTGCGTCCCTGTGGCTGATGAGCACCTCTCTGGATTGTGCTAAAATCAGCCAATCGTCAAAAACATTCAGGATGCGAATGCCGCTCGCTCTCAGCGGGGACAGCGCCGCGTCTATACATTTCGTGAATGTGCGCGGGGCGAGCGCCAGACCGAACGGGAGGACCGTGAACTGGTATGCAGCATCCTTGAATGCAAATCTCAGAAAGCGCCTGTGGTGCGGGGCGATCTGAATGTGAAAATAAGCATCCTTTAGGTCCACTGAAATAAACCAGTCCCCGGGCCGAGTGTGGGCGAGGATCTGTTTCAGTGTAGTCATTTTGAAAGCACGTTTGTGTAATGCTTTGTTGATTTGTCTCAAATCCAAGATCGGTCTGAGACCGCTGTCTTTTTTCGGGACGACAAAGTACCGGCTGTAAAAACCGCTCTCTCTCTCTCTTGCATCGGAACTGACTCTATCGCTTGTTTGGCGAGGAGATTGCAGATTTCCTGATACAAAATCGACTCGTCCTGAGCCCGGACCGTTGACGCTATCACGCCGTTGAAATGGGGAGGTCTGCGTCGAAACTGTAGAGAGTATCCTTTCTGAATAATGTTCAGCATCCATTCCGATATGTTGGGAATGGCACGCCATGCATCTAAGCGCAGTGATAGCGGTTGAATGACAGGATGACCTGACCGCTCGTTGCCGCCGAGCGTCTCGTGCGTGACGGGTAGCTCGGTTCTGGGGGGCTGCGCATTGCTCATCGGATCGCTGCTCGGGGGCGAGTGACCCAGCGGGACTAATGAAGACCTCTTCGCTCTGTGCAGCGTTCTCTCTCTCACACCACTCACGTCAGGAACGCGGCTTTGCTCCGGACTGCGGTCCCCCTGGACCCGGTTTCTTGCGATGCTTCCTGGTGGATTCGTGCCAGGGGCTCTTGTGACGCACCACCGGTTCAGGTCTCACTGTCGGGGGCGTCGCCGCGGGGGGTTGCGCTGCCAGCCGGCGTGGCACAGACTCGGAGCGGTGTCTCGGCGCATGAGACATAGGGCGGCGAGGAAGAAAGTGACTCATGGCTTTAGAACTCTTCACCGCCTCCGAGAATCGCTCCGTGATGGTACCCACGGCGTCACCGAATAAGCCAGATGGGGAAACGGGAGCATTAAGCAGCGTCTTCCTGTCGGCCTCCTTGAGATCTGTGAGATTTAACCACAGCTGGTGCTGCATCACCACCATGAAGCCCATGCTGCGTCCGATAGCCTGCGCCGACTTTTTGGTGGCTTTCAGTGCGAAATCCGTTGCCGCCCTCAGATCCCTGAAGGTATTCAGGTCCGTGCTGCCCTCGTCCAGCGCCTTTAGAGCCCGCGCCTGGAAAATCTGGAGGACCGCCATGGTGTGCAGCGAAGACAGAGCCTCCTCTGACGCGGCGTAGGCTTTATTAGCCAGGTGCGCCGTCATGCGGCACGCCTTAGAGGGTAGTGAAGCCTCACCACCCAAGGAGGAGGACGACGGGCAGAGATGGGCCGCCACGGCTTCCTCGACGGGGGGGATATGCAGGTATCCACGAGCCTCCGCCCCGTCCACTTTAGAAAACAGCTCAGACCTGCCGGCGCGAGCGCGGACGCCCTGGGGGGTCGCCCACGCTTTGGTGACCTCATCGTGCAGGTCTGGGAGGAAAGGGGCACTTTTCCTCGGAGCGGCGGCGCGGCGGCCCGAGTCAAAGTACCAAGAATCGAGTTTGCTCCTTTGGGGTTCTTGCGGGGAACTCCACTCGATCTCTAAATCCTGCACGGCCTTAGAGAGAATGCGCACCAGCTCTTCGTGAAAGGAGGGGGGGGTGGGCGTCAGCCTCCGACGCGGCAGGCGGAGACTGGTCCCAATCTCCGTCAGACGCCGTCAGTGACATCTCATCCTCCTCTGCGGGGACCCCAAAGGAGACAGACTCGGCAGCTCCCGGTTCAGGACGCAGGCTCTCGGCGACGAACTGAACCGGAGAGCGACGGGGAGGGGAAGCGCGGCGTTCCGGCACGCGCTCGGTCTCCGTCGGTGGCTGAGCCCCCACCAGCGGCACCTTGGCGGAAGTGGGAGGCTGCAGCGAGGAGCTTTCGAGAGCGATGTTGAGCCGAGTCCTGAGCACCCTCATTGTGAGCTCAT
The DNA here is from genome assembly GCF_030506205.2 of Paramisgurnus dabryanus. Lineage (NCBI taxonomy): Eukaryota > Metazoa > Chordata > Actinopteri > Cypriniformes > Cobitidae > Paramisgurnus > Paramisgurnus dabryanus. The sequence goes on along the minus strand of NC_133338.1, from coordinate 15,677,104 downwards.
CACAATGAGGGCACTCGGACCCAACCAACGCCGTCTCTGCGTGGAGAAGCCCCAGACATACTATACACAGTTTGTGCGAATCGGGCGGGTCGATAGGACCTCCGCACCGTGAGCACATTCGCGACATCCGGATCGCTAAGAGGGACGTCCGTCTTATCCGCGTACTCAACAGATGTCTTCGTTGCAGGGTAAAACTTGCTTGTGAAGGAGAAAATACTGAAGATATTCACTCAGGACGGCTGCTATTATAGTGAGAAGGCCACGCCCTCTTTTGCCGTCTTGAGCGTCATTGGCCAGCGCGAGTTTCAACTGCACTGGCGTTGTGCAATAAGGCTTCAGGGTTATCGTGATTGAAGGATCAATCCCATTGCGTCAGCTAACTGACGCAATGTCGAGAGAACGTTCTCGACAGGGAACACTTTTTTCAAAACACTACACACAATTCTCTACCTAAAACACAAAGATCTATGAGGAAGTCACTTGCTTTCCTTTTCCAAACACAACCAATCAAAATGCTACACTCATTCACCAGGTCACACAGACACACTCCTCACATGTGCAAACACTAAATGCTTTACTGATCACTAACCAATCACTGCTTTACTTTACAGTAGTATAGATATGCCTATAAATAGGTCAAAGGTCACTGTTTTGTCAATCTGCACCCCCCCTGCCAATTCCTGGAACAGTACCCCACACACAATTTACTGTATTCTACTGTAAAGAATATACTTTTACGAGTTCGCCTCACTGACAATAAAGTGGGACTGCTAATATGCGTGAGTGGCGTGCTGTCCCGGGGCGAATGTTCCGAGCTCGGGAAATACCCCCCGAGTTCGGAACGTTCGTCCCTTGACCGGGAAAGGAGCCCCGGGCCTGGGGCGTGCCCTGACCCGGGTTATCCCCGGTGCTGAGCTAAATGTACGTAGTGAGGCGAAGGGGTGGAGGTGGGTTTGCGATAATTCCGGAGAATGAGGGTAAGGAGTCTTGATTATTTATAGAGCTGCTACTAAGTTAGTGATTGATAAACAGCTGTGTTCATTGCTTAATGATCGAGAGCCAGCCGTGTTCATTGATTAGTGATTGAGAGCCAGCCGTGTTCATTGATTAATGATCGAGAGCCAGCCGTGTTCATTGACTGATCAGCTCCTCCCAAACCTTGTTTATATAAAACATCATTTTGGTTTACATGTTTATAGTTTTGTTGTATGCTAATGTATACAACAGTAATATTTGGCCTTATAAATATTTTCTGTTTCTACATTGCATTGGTGTTTCCGGTGTACTTGTTACTCTCATCAGATTACTTTCACTGTAGAACATTGTATTGAAATGTAGATATAAGCCCATGAAAGACCAAAGAGCTTTAGATTTTGAACAGCAGTGTTTACATGGTATATCCAAAAATGCATTATTATGAAAGAAGTGTTTTCCATTTGATGCAAATGTTTCATTCTGACATGTGTTTGTGGCATTTTGAATGCAGTGTTGCATTTTGAAGGAGATATGTGCTATTTTGCATTTTGTGTGTGCAGTTTTGAGAATTGTGTGTAGAGTTTTGAAAAAAGGAGACTTAGTTTTGAAAACGTGTGTAAGCAATTGGCAAAAACTGTAATAAAATCTATTGCATGACTGCTTTTGAATCTCTGTCTTAATCTTGACATATCTTTTACTTTCATGATGGTACAAAAGATTGCAGAATTTTACAAAAGTAATAACGCGTTTTTAGTACTCATAATTACACAAGATGTTTCACTGTTGCATCGATTATTAAACACGCTGATAGTCACCATGTAACTTCACAACTTTTATTAGCAGTTAAAACAAGGAAAGTCCAGTTTTTGAAAGTGAACCCTGACTAAACACATGTTTCTTTTCAGCCACAGTTGTAGACAAAGAAAATGAGACAATCATTCTTCTTACAACAGATAAATGCAATCTACAACAATAATAATAGTAATATTAATAATAATAAAATGTTAGGATGCTTGTGTGTTTTGGGTAGTAGGAATGGAAATACTATGTTATTGCTAAGGTGTTTATTAAATGGGTTTTGTGTGTTCTGGCTGATATGATTTGATATGAGTTTATTCATGGTGTTTTCATGCTTAAGTCAAAATAGCCATGCCCCAGGACTTTTTAAAATATTAAACGAAATTGTAAAATTATTATTATTATTACTATTATTATTATATACATTGCAGGCACATTGAATAAATCCATTATAATAATTGAAAATACATTCTTTCACACTTCATTTGAAATGTCTTTATAAAAACAGCACATGTACAATTAATCTGGACCCAAACAAAATAAAAAAATAAACATGCCTCGGTTAAAGTGCTTTTAGTATTGTTAACAAACATCAATATGTTCATTCCAGTGACAAAAGATAAACTATGGGAAAATCTAGACCTTTACCCAAAAAAGTTCTATACTGGCACTGTTAGACACAAATATAGACAATATATAGACAATGCAGTCCCTCGATAAGACGAAAACAAGTTATTTACTCCAACGCTTGTACTTTTTGACCTATCATTACCTACAGTACAGTGGTTTAAACATTATGATTTTTTTCAGTCTTTTACATGACCCCTCTACAATCCAGAATCCTTCAAGAAAAGTATTTTATTATCCATGTGTTCAAGTCAGCTGTTTTCCATCAGAATGTTATATACAGTAAGTTCTCAGGTGTCCCAAATCAGTGGCACTGCTTTTCTTGGCCACAAGGTGGAGACAATCCTTTACAGTTGACCAGTCCATCTTATGAGCGTTTGTTTGTGTTTTGTGTGTGTAAAATCAGTATTGTAGTGTGTGAAGCAGCAAATCTATAATGAGTCCACCCACATTGAATTCCAGAAGATCTATTAGCTTAGTAGTTTTCAGTAATCACTTTCTCTGGCTATGTTCGAAATAGAATACTAGCCGTTGACTCATACTATGTGCAGTATATTTTTAATATCCACTTGTTAAGATATGATGTAAGGAATACTGTTTCCGGGTCTAAGCCTCCACAAATTTCAATAGAGGAAACAATTTAAACAGCAGTTTATGAGCACTATTTATTCATGTTAGTCATTTACGGGAAAATGTATAAACTCAGTGTACACTGCAGTTTCCAAACTCTTGGAATCACAGACAGCAATTACTGGCTTCCTATATCAGCTCACATCAAATTCAAAGCTCTGCTCCTGGCCTTTAAAAGTACCACCGGGTCAGCACCCCCTTACTTTAATTCGCTTATACAGACCTACGTACCTTCTCGATCTCTGTGCTCTGTCACCGAGCAAAGGCTTGTGGTGCCATCTCAAAAAGAGGAAACAAATCACTATCGTGTACCTTCTCTGGATCTGTTCCACATCTATAGAATGATCTGCCGGTCACGACACGATCAGCTGACTCTGTAGCAGTATTTAGGTAAAAACCCATCTCTTCTGCCAACACCTCACTTACTAATACAGAGTTTAAAGGAGAACACCACCGATTTTCAATATTTTACTACCGGTATGTTCTTACCTCAACTTAGACAAATGAATACATACCTTTTTTCAATGCGTGCAGTTAATCTTTGTACAGCGCATTGTGAATGTGTTACCATTTAGCCCAGTTTTCCTTACTGAGCGTTCTCACCGCCGCCGACTTGAGCTTTCAAAGAAGCTCAGGCTTGCCCGGTCATGGACGCTTGTCAAAATGTATGGGGAAGCTTGTTGACGCTTTGGCCGCTCTGAAGTCTCTGAAGAACTAATGTTTTGATAGGAATGAAAGTTCACCTAATATGTTTCTCCAGAATCAGCCACCGAAGAACGTCTAGGCTATATTCGATTGGTTGCTGGCGTTTTGCCACTGCTTGTTGTAAACCGTGTCATAGCTCATTACCATAAAGTTGAGCTTCTTTCAACTTTCTGATTGACGCTCTGGTTGCTCAAAATGTGACGCCGATGGATTTGATGCTCCTTGCAGCTGAGAAAAGCCAGCTTCTATAGTAAATGAATGACTTCTGGCAACTTTGGAAGCTCAAGTCGGGGGCGGTATGAATGTACAGTTAGGATCCAAACAGAGGTGAATTTAGAAGCTACCAAACACTTTCATGTTTTTCTGCTTTCGGCAGAAGTTGAACATATCTCAACTTTTCAAGCGGCAACGCATGCGTCAGCCAATCAGATCGCCTTATGCAAATAACCTAGGCAGAGCCAGTCAATTACGTTTATGGAAGACCAGAGCATAGGTTGCGTCCATTGTGATTGGCGGTTGGCCATGCTTCAGACAAGCCTTCCGTCAAGCATTAACACTTTCGCCCCTTGAGAATGTACTGTTACTAACTAACCTTTTTCTATGTATAATGTTTTAGGCCTTAAAGGCGGAGTCCACGATGTTTGAAAAACGCTTTGGAAAAGGAGACGGGCCGACTACCAAAACACACTTATAGCCAATCAGCAGTAAGGAGCGTGTCTACTAACCGACATCCTTGCCGGGTTGCGTATGTGTGAGGTGGGTCTTTTAATAGAAGGTCCAGATTCTATTGGGGTAGAGGCGTGTTTGTTTAGGTGATTTTAAATATCAACATTGGCTTTCAAACATCGTGGACTCCGCCTTTAATGATACTACTTCTAGTGCATTTTTGTATTGCTTTTATTGTTTACCTCATTTGTCAGTCACTTTGGACGAATGTAATGTAAATGTAAATATTAATCATTCATAAAAAATCCATGTCTGGTCATCTCCCTATGGAATTAGAGATTGATTGGACCCGGAAGTGGTGCATGATGTCAGCCTTAACAAGCGGATACTACTTTTTAAATATAGTATGTTAAAGTATTATCAACAACAATAAATGTTTAACGCAGTAGTGTACTACATTGTTGTCAATACCATCATCTCATTAATATCTTTGTTGAATTAGTTATTACAAGTGGGAAACTTTTTTAAAAGCTCTGATAGCTCAAACCCGACTTTACGACATCAAATAAAAATTAAACAGATTGTTGGGTTTCTCTACATATTACACATTGTTTTGCATAATTGTATTGGTTGCATTTGTCACCTGGTGTATTTTTTATGTTGTTGAAGCTTGTTCCATTTTTAATTTCATTAACTAAAGAGTTTTTTGTCACATTGGACAAGAGTGTAATTTGATTTGTGAGATACATACTGAGTAGTATACTATTTCGAACATAGCCCCTTTTCTTGTGCCCATGTTATTTTCATTCTTGCATGTCAGTGTATTTCAGCAGTAGCCAACTCTGCTGGCACGCTGCCTGGCAAAACAGGTAGACTCAGTGGCATTAAAAAGAAGTTGGCTAACGCTTACTCGTACAAGCACTCGGGCAGTTTATCTATATCAGACTACGTTTTCACCCCCTCCATCTTTGTGCTTTTTCTTATCTATACATTACTTATGCGGACACTAAGTTGGTCTCGCACACGCCCCCTTTCCTCCCGGTAAATCTCCTCCAATCTCATTTTTTCTGTATCTGCCCCTTGGTCTCCTCCTTTACTCTTTTGATAGGAAGCTTGAGTATTATGAGGTGGGGCTTGTTTGAAAATGGGCGGCGTCTTGGTCTTGGCAACCTTGTCAAAGAATGCAAAATCAGCGACATACTTCCCAGAGGGGGAGAGGGAGACAACAGGTGGAAATTCATAGCCCCACAGAATCTCGTCCGGCAGGTAGGAGGTACGAACCTGGCAGGTGGCCGAGGTGGGCTCCACTGTAGCACTCATAATTACAAGCAGCTCAAAGTCTGCCAGCTCTGGGTCCGTCCACCCACCACCTAAGAACGAAAGATACAGAGAAAATCTGAGTTTGAGATAAAGAGAGAGTGCATTAGTAACTGACTTAAGTTCACCCCAAAATGAAAATTAGCCCAAATTGCATTAATTCCTAAGCCATGCAAGGTGTATAATATGACTTCTGCCCGAACTTGACTCTCTCGTGAACTTGTGTACAGCTGTTGCTGGAAGCAAGTGCATAAGTTTATAATATAAGGTATTATTATATAAATATTTAGAAAAACCCATTGCTTCACTTTGGAAGACAGTTAATAACTGTTTGAATTAGTTTTCAATGGATCAGTATGCTTTTTGGACCTTTAAAAATGGGGCACTATCCAAAGCCATTATAAAGCTAAAAAAAGAACCAGGATATGATTTATATAATTCCAGTTGTGTTTGGATGAAATAAAAAAGTTATATACACCTAGGATGGCGAAAGAGTGAGTAAAATATGGACTATTTTTCATTTTCGCATAAACTATTCCTTTAAAATGTAGACTCTAATGGCAGATATACAAAAAGAACTTGTTTGTTTTATATACATATATTTTCATAGCACTGAACTTTGCTGTTGACCAGTGCTGTTATAGGGGAAGCCTTAACCCTTTTTATCTGTTAAATAGTACCTTTTTTGGACAGGAGGTGGCACGGTTGTCAGTTGGAGGATTTCAACAAACCATAATTTAAAAGTGCTGATAATGTATGCGCATCCAACTAATAACTATTCACAGTTTAAAATATGACTTGGCAAATCATAACAAAAATGTAGTAGTAACTCATTATACGTTTAGAAGCAATACACACAAAATATGCAAAATAAAAGAAGAGCACAAAGTCATCTTAAATAAACGTATTAATATGCCGCATGCATAATTTCCATCAAGCAGATAATACCAGCCGAAAACCACAAATGCACAGAAAAATCAATAACATTACTTGTAAACATGCCATTGACCCACTGACACACACACTCGCACACACACCTGCATCAACATTCCACATTCAGAGCGAGAGACCATCATCTGTGAAAACAGCCTTCCTCCAATCCAGACCCAGTTGTGCATTCTGGGAGTTTAAAACCTGGGGTTCCATAACTCACAAACACACACACATTTACCACTTAATGTTCGGAATAGTTTATGCTCAAATAGCCAATACACAAGGATACATGGGTAGAGAAAAGTATTTGGAAAAACATGTACAGTATTATGTATGAATGTCATTTAAGAAGAATTTCTTCTTCTTAAATGACATTCATACATAATACTGTACATGTTTTTCCAAATACTTTTCTCTACCCATGTATCCTTGTGTATTGGCTATTTGAGCATAAACTATTCAAGAAGAAACAGGTTCTGTAGCATTTGTGCATAGGTAATACTTGGTTTTGTTATCCAATGCAATGGTTCTCAAACTTTAACGGTGTACCCCCAATCCCCCCACCCGTGTACAGTACAGTGCATCCCTTCGTGGCCCTCTAAATTTTTTTTTTTACATAAAATTGTACTTAAACATAACATAACCATCTCGTGGACTTCAGTTTGAGAACCACTGATCAAATGCAATGATACATAAGTATTTTTAACTGTGGTTCAAGCATCCAAATACTTTTAGAACCAAAGTCACATTCTCATGCAGTCACATTATAATGTTACATTTGTCGTGTTAATGGATTCACATTTATTCTTATGGTTTACAGATTGCTCACTCCAGCTTAGATTTCTCCGATATGCTGATCAAAAAACATAAAAAAAAATACAGAGAAAAGACCCTCTGTGGATTTCAGTGTTTACAAGCAGGCCTGTTGATTGCAGATTGGCCTTAACCTTGAAATTCCAAAACCTCTCAATATGTCTGTTCTTCATATATATATGTAGTTATATTCTAACAGATAATATCCAGGGCTTTCGTAACAATAAGGTAAAGCAGCAGATTGTCTTTTTTTGTTTAAAGAACACCAATTATCCAATTCAAGATTTTAAATTTCTTTTGGTGTGAGGATATTAGGGGTGTAACGGTTCTCTGCAAAGAATCGAATCGTCCCATTATCCTCCCACGGTTTGGCACGCATGTGCACCGTGTTTGATTTCGAACACTCATTTCTAATATAGTTTGGTGAAAAAACAACGCATAAAATTGTAAAATTGCAGGTGCCGTATGCTTAAGGCAATTTTGATTTTAGTTTAAAAACGGCTTTGATTTTTATTTTTGTTAAGAAGCCTGTTGTGACCAAAGTGTTATGTGTTCATAACTCAATAAATAGCCTTTTTGTCCCCATAAACATACACACACCGAAACGTACCGAAACCGTGGCCCTAAAACCGTGATTCGCACCGAACCGTGAGTAATTTGAACAGTTTCAGCCCTAGTTGTGTATTAGTACATGTTAATGTTATACAAAAGGTACAAATCCCAAAGTAAACGATGACGCGAGTCATCTGCATTTTCTGGATCAGATTCGGGAATGTACTGATAAGGTAGTAAAGATGATATTTTCAGAACGATGAGCTTTGTAAAAAAAATCAATGCATTTCAGGGAGGCAGGGCATAGAGGGGCAACATAATGTATGGTATGTGGAAAAAAGTGTTTCTTTTAAGCATAAATTATGCGAAACCATAAAATACACAAAATAACGTTTTTTTAACAACGTGCTCTTTAAAGCAACACTATGTAGTTTTTTTACCTTTAAATAATGTCTCTAAAATTATTTCAGTGATAGAACAACTTTTAACTGGACAAATTGTACTGTTGCTGCAACCTGAGCAGCCTCCTAGCTGCTTCAAGCACACTCTGAAAGTGGCGGTGGAGGGTAGGAAACACAGCCCCGCCCCTCCCCCTGCCTGCAGAAGAGTGTCTGATACCAGGCACTGTTGCGCTTTTCAACCACATGGGGGAGCTGTAAGTCATTTTTACATGGAAACTACATAGTGTTGCTTTAATATAAACAAAAATCAGTTTTTGAGTAAATACATAAGTAGTGTTAAAATCAGACAACGTTAACCTCATAATAATGATTTATATTTTGAGCTGCCGGGTGTGATTGTATGGGAAAAGTCGGTTGTTTAACATACATAAATATAAGTACAAAAGGTAACATGCAATATTATGTAGAGAAGCAAATTTTACAGACTGGATTTTTTTAAGGAATATAATAAAGATGTTATTATGCACAAAAAGTATTTAAGAGCTATGCAGGTCAATTGCAGCTTAGTTATTTTTAAAAAACCTCTTCTATTTATATATATATACTATAATAATAGTAAATAGTATATGATTTTATTCAATTTCACTAACCCTAAACCGAAACTTGTATAAGCTGTTATGTGAGGAATGACAAATACAAGGATCCCAGCGCAGAGGTGTTTATTCAGTATGTATAATAGATGACACAAATGTGAAAGTCAATATGTGTAACAGGAGACACTCAGTGAAAGTCAATATGTATAAGAGAAGACACTCTGTGTTCGTGGAGATGTATGCGAGGAGGAGACAACACAGGCGAGACAGGCTCAACGGAATCCCTTCGGGAAAGGCTCAGAGTGGGAAACACAGCACGGCCGTAGAACGTCCACTCGCACATCCGAACTCCTCAGAGAAGAAATCCTGGCGGGGCACAGAGAGAGAGAGAGGCAGTCAGAGTCTTCAGCAGAGTCTGTGCTGGACAGCGCACAGCGGCAGTCCGAGCCTTACGCAGAATTACGCGCCCGAAAGCGCACTGCTGCTGGACAGCGCAAGAGGTAGACTGGCGCTCGGAGAATCCACAGACAGAGAGAACACTGAGGTTTGACGGTGACACACCACTCGGGAGAGACTGACAGCAGGGCTCGGAGTCTACGGGGTAAAGGCAGCAGAGAGCACGGTGAGTAATTCAAAATCTGAACAAGAGACAGAAACCAAGACACGACAGGACTAGAACTAGACAAGCTAGCGGGCAGGAACATACTAAGACGAACTTGCAAGGAACAGAGGAAACGAGGGGAATTTAAATCAAACCGGATGGGCAGATAATAAGGATCAGGTGTGGGACGCCGGTGAGAAGAGTCGGAGATAATGAGATCACCAGGTGGAAGGCGCGCACGTGTGGAGCTGTCAAAACATAAACACAACACAACACATGGTGAAACAAAGACAAAGCGGCCAATAAGACCGAAATCATGACAGGACTCCCCCCCCACGACCGCCACCGGGCGGTCCATGAGGGGGCTCACCCCGTCGCCGGCGGAGATCCTCTATCAGCCCAGGGTCCAGGATGTCCCGGGCCGGTACCCAACTCCTCTCCTCCGGACCATATCCTTCCCAGTCAACGAGATATTGAAATCCCCTACCCCGGCGACGCATATCCAGTAACGACTTAACCGAATACACAGGGGCACCATCTATAAGCTGAGGGGTGGGAGGGGTGGGGGCAGAGGGAACAGGGTTAAGGTGGGAAAAATACACAGGCTTCAGTTTAGACACATGAAAAACTGGATGAACCCGACCGAGTGCTGGGGGCAATCTGAGCCTGACCGTCACGGGATTAATGACCTTAACAATGCTGTATGGCCCAAGGAATCGTGGAGCCAGCTTGCGAGAAGGCTCACGGAGAGGTAAATCCTTGGACGAAAGCCATACTTTCTGCCCACAGATAAAACGGGGCGCAGTTCTACGGTGACGGTCGGCTGCGGCTTTGGTTCGTCTGGAAACCTGACGTAATGTAAATCTAGCTTTTCTCCAGGTGCGTTTGCAACGACGGACAAAAGCCAGCGCAGACGGAACCACCGCATCGGGTTCCTGTGATGGGAATAAAGGGGGCTGAAACCCCATGGACGCCTCAAAAGGGGACATGTTAAGGGAAGAAACAGGGAGAGAATTATGGGCGTATTCAACCCAGGGTAACTGTTGGCACCAGGAGCTCGGATATTGTGATGTCAGACAGCGGAGAGCTCTACCTAAATCTTGGTTAGCCCGTTCACATTGCCCGTTGGTCTGAGGATACCCTCAGACCAGGACCAGATCAGGATACCCTGAAGACAAGCTAGCTGTGGAGCCTATTTGTCTACAAAATTCCTGCCAGAAACGAGAAATAAACTGAGGACCCCTATCTGAAACAACGTCTGTGGGCAGACCATGTAAGCGAAAGACGTGTTCGATCATAACCTGGGCAGTTTCCTTGGCAGTGGGCAACTTGGGCAAAGGGACAAAGTGAGCCGCCTTGGAGAAGCGGTCGACAATGGTCAAAACTACAGTGTTTCCCTTAGAACTAGGCAAATTGGTTACAAAATCGATGGCGATATGTGACCAAGGACGAGAGGGAATGGGTAGTGGTTTAAGCAGACCAATAGGGGCTTGATGAGAGGCCTTATTACGGGCACAAACCTGACAGGCTAACACAAACTGTCTGACATCGGGGCCCATAGAAGGCCACCAAAAACGCTGACGTACGGTAGCCAACGTTCTCCGAACCCCCGGATGGCAAACAAACTTGGACTCGTGACCCCACCGGATGACCTCGGAGCGAAGCGCATTCGGAACCCACAATCGACCCGCTGGGCACCCTTCTGGCACTTCCCCCTCCCGGCCGGCCCGTCTCACCCGTTGTTCTATTCCCCAGCGCAGGGCACCCACCACCCGCCCCTCCGGGAGCATGGTTTCGTCCCCAGCGGAACCGGGGCTTTCGAACAAACGAGAGAGAGCATCGGGCTTAGTATTCTTGGAACCGGGCCGGTACGAGAGGGTGAAGTTAAATCTGTCAAAGAAGAGCGCCCAACGAGCCTGACGAGAAGATAACCTCCTGGCTGAACGGATGTATTCGAGGTTCTTATGATCCGTCCAGACTAGGAAGGGCTCCGAGGTCCCCTCTAACCAGTGACGCCACTCACCCAAAGCCAGTCTGACCGCCAGCAGCTCCCGATTGCCTATGTCATAATTTCGCTCTGCTGGGTTTAACCGATGGGAGAAGAAGGCACAGGGATGCACCTTGCCATCCTTAGCAGACCGCTGAGACAAAACGGCGCCTACCCCGACATCCGAAGCATCCACCTCCACAATAAATTGAGCAGCCGGATCTGGAATAGAGAGAACAGGAGCAGAGATAAACCGGGACTTTAAAATATCAAAGGCCTCCTGAGCACTGGAATTCCAGACAAACCTCTCCTTAGTGGAAGTGAGAGCAGTAAGAGGTTGAGCAATCTGACCATAATTTCTGATAAATCGCCGGTAAAAATTGGCGAAACCCAGAAATCTTAATAAATCCTTACGGGAGTCGGGGACTGGCCATTCGGCCACCGCTTTGATCTTGGCAGGGTCGGGACGGATCTCACCGGGGGCAACAACAAAACCCAGGAACGAAACTGACTTACGATGGAATTCGCACTTCTCCGCCTTGACATACAGCTTATTTTCTAACAGCCGGCGTAAGACTCGGCGAACATGCTGAGTGTGTTCCTGCATAGAGGGAGAAAAGATGAGAATATCATCTATGTACACAAAGACAAACTTGTTAACCATGTCTCTCAGCACATCATTAACCAGAGTTTGGAAGACAGAGGGGGCGTTACAAAGGCCGAACGGCAGAACGCAGTACTCAAAGTGTCCAGTAGGGGTGTTAAAGGCTGTCTTCCATTCATCTCCCTCTCTTATTCGCACCAGATGATAGGCGTTGCGTAAATCTAGCTTAGTAAAGAACTGCGCCCCCTGCAGGAGCTCAAACGCAGTAGACATTAAGGGAAGGGGGTACCTATTCTTAACAGTAATGTCATTTAAGCCCCTATAATCAATACAAGGGCGCAGGGAGCCGTCTTTCTTGCCAACAAAGAAAAACCCCGCCCCTGCGGGCGAGGTGGAGGGACGGATGAGACCGGCACGCAGGGCATCATTAATATACTGGTCCATAGCCTCTCTCTCAGGACCCGATAACGAATAATGTCTACCTTTAGGCGGAGAAGTGCCGGGGAGGAGATCAATAGCGCAATCATATGGCCGGTGAGGAGGCAGGGAGGTGGCCCGGGCTTTACTAAACACCTGAGCGATATCCGCATACTCCGCCGGGACCCCGGTCAAATCGACCGCCGGAACCTGAGGAAGAGAAAGAACAGAACCAGAAACAGCAGAACCAAGACATGACACATGACAAGACTGGGACCAAGACAAGATAATACTATGCTGCCAATCAACGTGAGGGTTGTGTTGCGCTAACCATCCATGCCCTAAAATAATAGGAGATAGAGACGCATGAAGGACGTGCAACACAATCTCCTCACGATGATTACCAGACACAGAGAGACTCACAGGAGAAGTGCAATGTGTAATCCGTGCCATCTGCTGCCCCTTGAGGGACCAGACATCCAAAGGGGATTGGAGAGGAACAACCGGAACACCCCAGGCGCGCACCAGCGCTTCATCAATGAAGTTGCCCTCCGCGCCAGAGTCGAGAAGGGCAGTGGATGGATGGTCACGCCCGGCGAAGGACAACATGATGGGAAGCTGGGTACTAGAAGCAGGGGAGAGCTTTGAAGAAGTGGCGCCCACCAGGACTCCCATATTCACAGATGGGCAGCGGCCTTTTAACGGGCAGGTCCTAGCAAAATGTCCGGATTTCCCGCAATACAAACACAGAGCCTTCTGCAAGCGTCTCTCTCTCTCTCTCTGTGACAGGCGCATGCGCCCCAGCTGCATGGGCTCAGACACGGCAGAGGGTGAAGATGATGAAGAGGGGAAAGTGGTGGTCTTGTCCGAAAACGCTCGCTGGCGAATGGAGCGTCGCTGCTCGCGAAGCAATCTCCGGGCTTCAATCCGAAGAGCGAGGTCAATGATGGCATCCAATGAGGGAGGAAGATCATGGACAGCGATCTCGTCCTGGAGATCATCAGACAACCCCTCGACAAACTGCGCTCGGAGAGCCGCTTCATTCCAGTGGCAGGCAGCCGCTAGGGTCTTAAACTCGATGGCATACTCGGTGACTGTGTGTCCTCCCTGAACCAGATGTGCCAACCGAGCCGCAGCGGCGTCCCCGCACACTGAACGGTCGAAAAGCCTCTCCATCTCCTCGCGAAACTCCTGAAACGACCGACAGCAAGGATCGCGGGCGTCCCACACGGCCGTAGCCCACTCGCGCGCCTTGCCAATCAGAAGGGTGATCACAAACGCAACCCGGGTGATCTCCAAGAAATAGCGGCGGGGCTGGAGGGCAAAAATCAAAGCGCATTGAGTCAGAAAAGCCCGACAGGAGGTAGGATTACCGTCGTATGGAGGTGGGGCAGTAACATGAGGCTCCGTCTGCGATGGCAGGCTGAGTTGGGTGGCATCGGCACTGAGCTGGTCCAAACGTGAGGAAAGGTCCGACATACGGGCAGATAAGTCCTCAACCTCCGCGGGATCCATTCTGGCAAGTTCGTCCTGTGAGGAATGACAAATACAAGGATCCCAGCGCAGAGGTGTTTATTCAGTATGTATAATAGATGACACAAATGTGAAAGTCAATATGTGTAACAGGAGACACTCAGTGAAAGTCAATATGTATAAGAGAAGACACTCTGTGTTCGTGGAGATGTATGCGAGGAGGAGACAACACAGGCGAGACAGGCTCAACGGAATCCCTTCGGGAAAGGCTCAGAGTGGGAAACACAGCACGGCCGTAGAACGTCCACTCGCACATCCGAACTCCTCAGAGAAGAAATCCTGGCGGGGCACAGAGAGAGAGAGAGGCAGTCAGAGTCTTCAGCAGAGTCTGTGCTGGACAGCGCACAGCGGCAGTCCGACCCTTACGCAGAATTACGCGCCCGAAAGCGCACTGCTGCTGGACAGCGCAAGAGGTAGACTGGCGCTCGGAGAATCCACAGACAGAGAGAACACTGAGGTTTGACGGTGACACACCACTCGGGAGAGACTGACAGCAGGGCTCGGAGTCTACGGGGTAAAGGCAGCAGAGAGCACGGTGAGTAATCCAAAATCTGAACAAGAGACAGAAACCAAGACACGACAGGACTAGAACTAGACAAGCTAGCGGGCAGGAACATACTAAGACGAACTTGCAAGGAACAGAGGAAACGAGGGGAATTTAAATCAAACCGGATGGGCAGATAATAAGGATCAGGTGTGGGACGCCGGTGAGAAGAGTCGGAGATAATGAGATCACCAGGTGGAAGGCGCGCACGTGTGGAGCTGTCAAAACATAAACACAACACAATAGGGGTGTAACGGTACGCAAAAATCACGGTTCGGTGCGAACCCCGGTTTTGAAGCCACGGTTCGGTTCATTTTCGGTACAGTAAGGGAGAAATGCAAACATTAAACTGCAGGTTGTTTATTACTTTAAACTTTTTTTTACAATTTGTTTACACTTTTTTAAACACTTTATTAAAGTATAAAATATATATAAAATGAAAAAATAATAAATAAAATACTACTGCAAAGTTATTTTTTACATCATTTTATAACAGAAGGTAACTCTTATCTTAACCTTCTCTTAAACTTTTTCTACTAAAACCTTGAACTAACAAATTCAATTCCTGAATACATTTATGAACTATTAGCCTACATTTTTGCCACTAAAAATTTTCTGTTTTGATTTATTTTGGATTGTTTAACTCACAGAATTGAATTGGCTATGTACCATCTCTGTATAAAAATAATATTACTGCTCTATGTGTAACTGCATAGCAAGCAACATGATGATATACTTATTATACACTCATTTTGAGATTAGTGAGCTGCATACATAGCCATCTTTGATCTTTTGCACGTTTCTCCTAATCTTTGCTTGTGTCATCAATGTAAGCTGTGACTTTACTTACGAACCCCTCCGCAGCTGAGTAACAGCTGAGTAAGCCCGGGTTACAGCTCTTCTCTGTCCCGACCAGCTGATCGCATTGTGACAATGATATGATTGACGTGATATGCAGATGAAAAATCTGATCACGCATTCCTTATTCTTGCTGTCACAGAAAGCGCGTCTCATGAATGCGTAGCAACGAAAGACGTGCATCCTCTCACGCACTTTTGAAAGAACAAAGCAGCGCGTTGACACGCGTTTAACATGCGCTTTTAGATACGACACGTAAACGTTTACATCAATAATCAAACGGATATACAACTAAGTAAATAAAAATCTTTCTGCGGGCCGAATTATGTTATATGTTTGACAGAAGACTTGCGCTGAACGCGGAGACTTCCGCCACTTAATATGTTCGTGCGGAAACGCACGTATTATGTTCCGCACAGGCGCACACAAAATACTTTCGGTGCACGTGCGCACCGTGCCGAAAGCCCTGAACCGAAACGGTCCGGTTCGAATACACGAACCGTTACACCCCTACAACACAACACATGGTGAAACAAAGACAAAGCGGCCAATAAGACCGAAATCATGACATGTTAAGCATTATTTATATTGTAGAATTACATAACACTTACATTAGATTAAACAAATTACACTGTAACAAGGGCACAAAAAATAAAGTACAGCCTTTGTGAGCAGTCGTAGCCTAGTGTTTAGAGCAGGGGTTCTCAAAGTTTACATTCAAAGGTCCAAATCTGAATTCTCATCACTTTCAAAGGTCCGGAAAAACTTTATGTAAATCACTTGTTTATATAACAAATCAACACAAATAGTTAAGTGTATTTTGCATTTAAAGTAAAAACATGTTTTAAACATAAACACAAGAAATATGCCAAAAGTAACCAGGTGCAAAATACAGAGCAACCTAATTAGAGAAATGGCACAGTTTGTTCTTCATCAGATGCATAAACCATGGCAAAAAAAGTTTAGGCAGAGAAACTGACGAAAATTAGGAGTGCACCTATAAATTGGCTGATGATGCTTGCTATGCTTCTCAATGAATTACGGTGAAATGCTGCTACATCCCAAAGCCAGGGGGCGCTCTCGTGTAGAAACTTAATATGCGCTGCAGACGAAGAACCAGACACACGCAGCTCCAGGAAATGTCTTAAGGATATATTTATATTGCTGTTCTTCAAACCTTTTCAGGTATTTTCATGATAATAAAGAATATGTTTAACGATTATGTTTGACGAGTGTTGCTTTTTCAAATGCATGTTTTAAACGACTCAAAACAACAGTGATTTCAGATTGATAAGGACTTACTGATCAAAAGCCGTAGTACATGAAGTAGCTGTGCATAATATCTGGGTGTGATGGCTACAGCGTGACACAGGAAATTTTTTAATAACTCGTTTTATTTTCGGACCAGGAATACTCTTAAATCTAAAAAGAAAAGAAAACTAAACGAATGGTTTACAAGTTTAAAATGCATTTGTAAAGTAGCAAATGCACATATTTAATCAATCACATAGAAATTAATGCACTTGTTATATGAAGTGGACGCGGGTCCGGATCAAGTTCACGTCGGGTCCGTATCCGGACCGGAGTCAGGACTTTGAGAACCCCTGGTTTAGAGGTTCTGGCTTGAAACCCAAGAGTTGCCGGTTCGAGTCTCATTGCTGGCAGGTGAGGCGCCCTTAAGCAAGGGACAAGTCCCCCATTAGGTGTTAGGTGTGTGTGTGTTTACTACTCACTGGATGAGTTAAATGCAGAGGTCACGTTCCAAGTATACATTGCTAAATCATAACTTTCACTTCACTTAAGTGTAACCGCTCTTTTTCAGAGAACAATAACACTTTACTGTTCCTAACTAAACCCATAAACAGACACACAATTATTTTATTGACCTCAGCAGAAATATCAAAATCAAAGACACACTCTCCTATGCTATGTGTATAATGTCCTGTGGTCCACATGGCTTTATTGGAAATTACCATTTAAAGGCCCACAAACACATTTTGTATAGACCTCTATACACCCCATGTCACATTTAGCAGCCTGGAAAAAAATATTTTTTGTAGATTATAAAAGATAAACATACATTGGTTTCATGTGGACTCTATTTACAAATATACACTATACCCATACAGACCTATGCACAAAAGCAGATATTGTGTTGACACACACTGTAATAGAAGGGCACGCTCATGTACAGGTTTTTGAAACGGGTGCCAGTTTCTTCATTTCAACCCATTCATGTGCAAATGCGGCTTGGATAAAGAAATAGAAAGGGCGACGTGCATGGATGCATTCTGAATGGCCATTTCTACCCCGCATTGACTGGGTTTCAAATGAACTGTATTGTCACTGTGCGAAACAGAGTCATTTCTGTAAGGATGCAAGGGTTTCATTTGGATTAGGTAGTATTAGAATGTAAATGGGGTCTATTAAATATAACTCAACACCATATAATCTGACTACAGTCATTTATTCTGGGCTATTCTGGCTAGACAATAAACACAACGAGAAAGGGACTCTGAAAAAGAGAGAAACAAAATAAACAGGTAAATGAGGAAATGTATGAACAGAAAAAAAACCGTATAGATTGAGGTGAGATGAGTGCAGTCAGTGAAGGGCAGACGATGAGGGAGCTGAGGCGTCGATAGCTTGGGCCTTCAATGGGGTACCAAATGGGGCTGTAACTGGATCCACAACATGCGAGTCAGCACCAGGAACTGGGCTGCTTTGTGCTTCTAATGAGATGCCCTGGCATGCTCTTATGCACGCATTCCAGCCAAACAGAGAGAATGTATGAAAGAGAAAAGGGAGGGGGTATGAAAGATTGGTAAAACTATGTTTGCAGAGAGAAAGTGAAATGGAGAGAAGAAGATAACAACAGTAAGTACCAGCTCATCTGCCAATAATAGAAACCCCAAGTTCCTGTAAACACGACTTCCCCTACCCACTTCACCCGCTCATTATTAGATTTTCTACAGTTCACACTAAAACTTTGTGTTTAGATCCACAGAAATCTGCTTCTGTCCTTTAACCTCCAAAATTCAATTATTCTTTCCTGCTAAGGATTTCTATATTTCCAAACTCTTAATCTGACACCAGAGGTCTGGCCTTTACCCTAAAATCTGCATGTCACAGCATCCCTTTATCAACCCTTATGGTTTATAAAGCAGAGGCATAAATATAGCCACCTTTGGTGAGTCGGTTATACAGCACTTGATTCAAGTGTGAAATGTCAGTGGAAACAGGGCACCAGTTTGTGCTCAAAGTGCCAGAACTCCCTGAAGTTTATGCCTGTAGTGTGACCTCAGCACTGAAACAGAGCTTCTTTGGTGTCATTGACAGGTCTCCCCACACTGCTGTTTCACATTTCTCCCATGCAGCATCTCTATACTCTATCCTCCGAGCAACTCTGCTGGAGCCACAGGGCCACATGTTCTCAGGTGTTCCCTATTGACAGCCTTCATCTGCCATCATAGTCTATACCACCACAATCACAAAGTAAAGTTGGTTGTTACAGATCAACAACAACAAACATATTTAACACATCTTTTGTATTTGTTAAAAAGAGCAAGTTGTGCTGAGTTACAACTGTGTGTCTAATGTATGTACAATAAAATGAAATGTAGTGGTTTAAATTCAAGGATGGTTGTTAGTTTGTTTGCCAAAAGAAACAGTCAAACCTATCAGAACAAGGTTAAATTAATGTAGACTTTCCTTATCCATTTATATTTACACCATTTTTATCCAAACTACCGGTAACTTGCAGAAAATCAAACCCATGACCTCTGAGTTGATAGTCCCATGCTCTATGAGCTTTAGTATATTATTTGAGCCTACAGTAATTAAAGAGCCACACAGATCCAAAATCGAAAATGACCTGCAGTGTGTCATGTAGTTGTCCATCAATGTAAACAATGTGCAAAATAATTGAACCAAAAAGTGCACGATTAATAAATTTATTGGCTTCTAAAGTAGGGAGTCGACTCTGAATCGCCGAAACGAGTCGTCATATGGATTGAAAGTCCTGCCTGACTTTATCCACGTAATACCAACACATTGCATAATAATCTCCGCCTACAGCCTTGCCCGTGGGAGAAACAAAAACCATGACCTGCCCACAGCTAGTCAGTGTGTAAACATCATATCACGCTGTGTTTTCAGTTTGTGTAGTTTTCACTACCAAAGGATGAAGATATATGAAGAATCTGTGGTTAAAATTACTTTTTCATGGAAGGATTTACTAGACGTTTGGCTGTGAAGAATCAGTGGTTAAAATAACTTTTTCACGGAGGGATTTACTAGACGTTTGGCTGTAACGCATGCTCACTTACAGTTTTGTTATGACCCGGTTAGCTTACATAAATGCTTAAATGAGTGTAAAATGTTCATTTCTATCGTCGTTTTTATTGCTTGGATTACTGATGAATGATGTAGTTTTAACTCTTAATATACTGTCAGAGAGTCACGTTAGCAAGCGGCTAACGCATGCTCACTTACGGTTTTGCTATGACCCGGTTAGCTTACATAAATGCTTAAAATGTTAGTTTTTATTTTTATTGCTTGGATTAATGATCAATGATGTGTTTTGATGTTGATAATGTTTTCTCAGTAAATCATGTTAGCACTAGGTCAATACATGTTGTACTATTGTAGGTCTGTGCCACTAATCTGTGGTCTGTGCGAAGAGTCATTTGACCAATCAGAGCAGAGTAGGCTACTGAAAGGTGGGGTTTAGGCAGTCTGAGTCATAGAACGGCTTCACACAAATCGTTTGGGGATCTCTGTGAAATAGGGTAATTTAAAATTTATATTTTGAGAAAATTACAGTGTTTTTTTTGACCTTGCATGCATTTAAACATGTTGTCCAGGACTTATAAACAGTGATAGGACGCCTAAAATTGGCATCTTACTGGCTCTATAAAGGCGGATACTAAATAATTACATATAACTACACAAAGAAACAAATTTGGAATTCAACTTAAAATTAAACTACCAACCCAGGCTTACTCGACAAAGGTACCTCTACCTATATTTCTGCATAACCTAAAATACATTGCTTAGGTAAATATTGATGCATCTTTTGATGGAATGTCCACTAGAGAAACATCTGCGTAATCTTTGATGACAAGTTCATGTCGATTTGCATTATACAATATCAGGAGGATACTTTCCTTCCTTATGGAGCATTGCTACACAACTCCTGATCCAGGCAATGATAATCTCTATGTTGGACTACTGCAATGCTCTCCTTGCTGGCCTTCCTGCACAGAGCATCAAACCACTTCAACTGGTCCAGAACACAGCAGGCCGACTCATCTTCCAAGAGCCCAAAAGGGCTCATGTAACAATGCTCTTTATCTCTCTCCACTGGTAACTGACTGAAGTGTGTTGGGTATGTATAAGTCACTACTGCTCACTTACAAAAACTTTCACTGGCACTGCATCGGCATACTTTTACACTTTACTGCATTCCTACACCCCATTCAGAACCTTACGTTCAGCTAAGGAGTGGCGCCTTGTCTTACCTTCAAAAAAGGGCACTACATCACGTTCCTGCTCATTTTCCTCTATTCCCTGCTGATGGAAAGATCTTCCTTTATGAGTTGATCAGCCATATCTCTCGCTACATTCAAAAAACAACTAAAAACTCTTATTTTACAAATAAACTGACTGTAGACACACCTGTTCCCCTTCGAGGGAACTCGAGCTGCGTCGCCGAAGCTACGCTATGGGAACGCCCTCTGCGTGATTGCGTCTGAAGCACGTATGTCAAATCAGTCCAATGGTCAAGTGACACGTCATAGGCGGGTGACGTGGGAACCAGGAAGCTATAAAAAGAGCACCCAGCAAGCCAACTTCAGCTCTTTGTGCCTCAGCAAGCGAGTGTGTGTCATTATCATGTCTAAGTCCAAACAAAGTTTTAAGGAGTGTGCTTCCCCGTGTCCTCGTTTCATTACGAGCGAGGACTCGCATCATCTCTGTGTTATGTGCCTCGGGGCACAACACGCACGATCATCTCTTGAGAGGGGTGGTTGTGCACATTGTGATAGGATGCCGCTCCGTACGTTGCGCTCGCGGCTCGCACTCTTCGAGGAGGGTGGGGAGCCGCGTGTTCCCCACGGTTCTGGCCCCGCTGCTGCCGAGGCAGAGCGGAAGCTGTGATCGTGGGGATCACAACTAGATCTCGCGGACGAGCTTGAGACGGGTCTCCCCCTTTCTCAGCCTTCACCCGCGGGATCTAGTGCCCCGTCTCTGGATTCGGAAGCACGCGCTGCGGTTTCTTCCGCCCAGGGTGGGAGCCCAGATTTGCATTTATCGTCGTCCGAGGAAGTCGATATTATGTCTGTCGACGTGGTGGACGCTGAGGAGCCTTCTCATTCGTCCCCCGCGTTCGATGATTTGATGGAGGTTGTTACTAATGCCGTGGCTCGCTTAAAATTAGACTGGCCGGCGGAGACTCAGAGCGCGCGTCCTCAGAGTATGTTAGATGAGCGCTTTTTAAAACAGAAACCTCAACCTTCGCGGCGCAACATGCCTTTCTTTCCTGATCTCCACAGCGAGCTGTCGAGATCATGGAAAGCTCCGTATTCAGCCCGTGTTCATACCCCTCACGCCACCATGTATTCCAACATTGTGGGGATGGGTGAGCACGGATATTTAACGATGCCCCGGGTGGAGCAGACGCTTGCGAGCTATCTCTCCCCCGCTGCGGCTTCATCATTAAAATCGCCTTCGCTTCCCACGAAACCAGTTAGGTTAACCTCATCTTTAGTGGGTAAAGCTTATAAGTCTGCAGGGCAGGCTGGGGCTTCACTGCATACCTTAGCTGTCTTACAGGCGTACCAAGCAGAACTGCTTAAAGATTTAGAGGCCGAGGCGGGGGGTACATCTGATTTATTTAAAGAGCTTCGTCGAGTCACTGATGTGTCACTCAGGGCGATTAAAGAAACTGCGAAAGCCGTGGGTAGATCGATGGGAGCTCTCGTAGCCACGGAACGCCATTTATGGCTTAATCTGTCCGAGCTTAAAACCTCAGATAGGGCTTTTCACTTAGACGCGCCCGTTGCGCCCTCCGGTCTCTTCGGCGATGCCGTTAATACTGTCGTCGAGAGATTTGCGGAGGCTCGTAAGCAGTCGGCGGCGTTCGAACGCTATCTCCCCCGCCGTGCTCTTGATTATAGGGCTGCTGGGCGGGAGCAGCCATCGACATCATATAGAGCATCGCAAAAGCATAGTGTTGCCACTCGTGGTCCCCCTCAAAAAAACTGGGGTTCGGGCGGTCGCGCTCAGACATCATCCAAGCAGAAAACAGACCTGAGGGCTGTTATTATGGCGAGGAAGGCGTCGGCTAAAAAGAAGTCCTGAGGGACGTAGTGTCATATTTCCGAGGGCAGCCCCCAATCGGGGAGAGCCGGCAGTCACCTCACAACACGGTGCCCGTCTCTCCTCGATGCCCTCGGGATGCCAGTGTGTTAACCCCGCCGCGGTGTGTGTTTCGGGGCACAGCGGCTTCATATTCTTGTGTGACTCGTGCGCGGGGCACGCAACACCTCTCTCCGAGGAGGGAGGCATTAATATCACCCAGGTTGAACCCTGCCAGTTTGGTTCAGGGCACCGGGAAAAGTTTAAGCAGTACACAAAAAGCCAGTCTCGAGAGGCTGGTCCCCCTTATAGAAAATTTGGCAGCGTGGAAACTGCTGCCAAACGTGTCTCAGTGGGTTCTGCAAATAATAGAAAAGGGCTACAAAATTCAGTTTTGCAACCAGCCACCCCAATTCAACGGCGTGTTATCTACCATAGTGGGTGCTGGGCAGACTCTAACAATGGAACAAGAAGTAAAAACTCTCTTGTGCAAGGAAGCCATAGAATGTGTTCCTCCTCACAACAGGGAGTCAGGGTTTTACAGCCGCTATTTCATAGTTCCAAAGAAAGACGGGGGGTTACGTCCGATTTTAGATCTACGTCATCTGAACCGGTCTGTTGCAAAACTAAAGTTCAAGATGTTAACTATAAAGCAGATCGTCACACAAATCAGATCCGAGGACTGGTTTGTGACGATAGATCTAAAAGACGCGTATTTTCACATATCTATCCTCCCGCAACACAGGAGATTCCTGAGGTTCGCCTTCGGGGGCGTGGCTTACCAATATCGGGTTCTCCCTTTCGGTCTATCTCTGTCACCCCGTACATTTACAAAGTGCATGGATGCAGCGCTGGCTCCATTACGACTCCGGGGCATCCGTGTCTTAAACTACATAGACGATTGGCTAATTTTAGCCCAATCAGAGAGTATGGCAGCGCAGCATCGAGATGCTGTGCTGACCCACATGAGAGAACTGGGGTTAAGGCTAAATGCAAAGAAAAGCATGCTCTCTCCAGTACAGAGGACAGCTTTTCTTGGCGTTATATGGGATTCAACGACAATGCAGGCACATCTGTCCCCTGCTCGTGTGGAATCCATTCTTTTGGCTGTAGGCAGAGTGAAGTTAGGCCAGTCACACACTGTAAAACAATTTCAGAGGTTGTTGGGGCTCATGGCAGCAGCGTCCAATGTGATACCCCTTGGGCTGCTTCACATGAGACCGCTACAGTGGTGGCTCAAAACCAAAGGGTTTTCCCCGAGGGGCAACCCGTTCCGTCTGATCAAGGTCACGCGCAGATGTCTTCGTGCCTTAGATCTTTGGAAGAGACCATGGTTTCTCTCCCAAGGACTGATGTTGGGGGCTCAGTTCCGTCGAGTTACGCTGACAACGGATGCTTCCCTCACAGGCTGGGGAGCAACTATGGGGAGCCATCTGGCTCATGGATTATGGGGGGCCAGACAGCTCAGCTGGCACATAAATTGCCTAGAGATGATGGCAGTGTTCTACGCCCTGAGATGTTTCATCCCTCACCTGCGGGGCCATCACGTGTTAGTCCGGACAGACAACACGTCGGTAGTCGCGTACATCAACCACCAGGGGGGTTTGCGTTCACGCCCTTTGTACAAATTGGCGCGGCATATCCTTCTGTGGACACAGGGGAAGTTGCTGTCCCTCAGAGCAGTGTACATTCCCGGGTGTCTGAATCAGGGAGCAGACGTCCTGTCGAGACAGGGGCTGAGGCCCGGGGAGTGGAGGCTCCACCCTCAGGTGGTGGAGTCCATCTGGACGAGATTTTACCAGGCGGAAGTGGATCTGTTTGCGTCCAGAGAGACGACACACTGTCCGCTATGGTTTTCTCTCACACATCCAGCACCGCTGGGTCTGGATGCCATGGTTCAGCCATGGCCGAGGCTACGGCTGTACGCTTTTCCCCCGATCGCTCTGCTCCCGGGAGTTCTGGAAAGGGTTCGTCGCAACAACGTCCGCTTGTTGTTGGTTGCCCCACTCTGGCCGAACCGAATATGGTTCTCGGACCTGGTGTCCCTCCTCGACGGCTCACCTTGGGAAATACCCGTCAGGAGGGATCTCCTCTCTCTGGCGGGTGGCTCGATTCTTCACCCCCGCCCAGAGTTATGGAAACTGTGGGTCTGGCCACTGAGGGGGCCAGACTCATAGTATCTGGTCTCTCAGCTGAGGCTGCTGAGACCATTCTTCACTCCAGAGCTCCCTCCACGAGGAAGCTTTATGCCTTTAAATGGAGAGTCTTTACTTCCTGGTGCAGCAAACACCTGCATGACCCTGTGAACTGCCCAATTGGTACAGTCTTGGAGTTTCTGCAGGAAAAGTTCACCGCAGGGTTATCTCCTTCTACACTGAAGGTGTATGTGGCGGCCATCTCGGCTTACCATGTTCCTTTGGTCGGGCAATCCCTTGGGAGAGACCCGCTGGTGGTTCGCTTCCTTCGTGGCACTCGGAGGCTGAGGCCTGTAGTCCGACCCAGGGTCCCAGCTTGGGACCTGGCCGTTGTGCTGGAAGGTCTGTCCATGGCTCCGTTTGAGCCCATTGAGACCGTTCCAGTCAAGTTTGTGGCACTTAAGACAGTACTTCTGTTGGCAGTCACTTCTCTGAGGAGAGTGGGTGACCTTCAGGCCCTGTCGGTTTCCCCTACGTGCCTTGAATTCGCACCGGGGATGGTTAAGGCTTTCTTGTACCCAAGGCCCAGCTATGTGCCTAAGGTACCGACTAATGTGCCACGACCTGTCGTACTTCAGGCCCTCTGTCCTCCCCCATTTAGGGATAGGAATCAGGAAAAGCTTAACTTGGTGTGTCCAGTGCGAGCACTGGATGCCTATGTTCACAGATCTTCTTTGTGGAGGAGGTCTGAGCAACTGTTTGTGTGCTTTGGCTCGCCCAAGAAAGGCCTGCCGGCGACCAAGCAGACACTCAGTAAGTGGATAGTTGAGACTATCTCTCTGGCTTATGAGACCACTGGACGGCCTTCACCTATCGCCGTCAGGGCTCATTCTACCCGGGGTATGGCAGCCTCTAAGGCCTTGTGGCTAGGGGCTTCAATGCAGGATGTCTGTGATGCGGCAGGCTGGTCCTCTCCGCTCACATTCGTTCGGTTTTACGAGTTAGATGTTGGTGCTACGCCTGGAGCCCAGGTGCTCATGTCTTAAGCTGTGCGCGTTTTTACACACAGACAGGCATTTGGTAGTATGGTGTTTTGGTACATCGTTCCCATAGCGTAGCTTCGGCGACGCAGCTCGAGTTCCCTCGAAGGGGAACGTCTCGGGTTACGAATGTAACCATTGTTCCCCGAGAAGGGAACGAGACGCTGCGTCTCCCTGCCATACTCCCTGCATCCCTGTCTCGCCTTGCTTCGGCACAATTTAGCTGAAGTTGGCTTGCTGGGTGCTCTTTTTATAGCTTCCTGGTTCCCACGTCACCCGCCTATGACGTGTCACTTGACCATTGGACTGATTTGACATACGTGCTTCAGACGCAATCACGCAGAGGGCGTTCCCATAGCGTAGCTTCGGCGACGCAGCGTCTCGTTCCCTTCTCGGGGAACAATGGTTACATTCGTAACCCGAGACGTTCTATCTTAAAAAAAAACATAACTAACTCTCTTTCTCTCTCAACAGGTATTGTTTCGGAATTGTGAAAACTTGTAACTTGGTATAAGCACCTCTTGTATTATTGCATCCTTATGACAAATCGCTTGATTGTGAGCATCTGCTAAATGCCTAAATGTAAATGTTGATGCTTTGGTTTTTGTTAGTTTTGACACTGAATTTTTAAAAGGTACAAAGCAGACACATACACAAAATAAAACCTGCTCATCTTTGTTAACTCGTTTCCCACCAGCCTTTTTTTTTTACATTTTTTGATTTTTACGTAAGTTTTACAAAATGTTTCAGGAAAATTTTCTTTTATAAATATATAAACACACAATATAAAAAATAAAAGAACAGACCCTCTGCTTTCAAACAAACAAAACAGAAAAAAAGTTTCATCCTATCTTTATTTGTTTTCTTTTTATAGCCTCTCAAATATGGGTAGGTTTCTTAAAAAATACAACATTTTGAGCAAAAAGCTGAAATAATTGCATTTTTGTAAAGAACTTTTGTTAGAGATCAGATTCAGAACCGATGATCAAAACATACATAGAGTTTACAATATTGTTAAATTAGTTCATGCTTTAGTTTTTTATAAATTGGGTAAGAGCGTCACCTGGTGGATGATAGTGGAATTATAGATTACCGTAAAAACTCGTCAGGGAAGTCTCATTGGCAGGGTAACGTCCTCTCTTAATTGACGAGATAACTCGTCAATGCCGGGGCAAGAGTTAAGTAGATTTGTGCCATTCGGTACTTATTTATAGTATATATTTGTATAAAACAAGTTTTTGACAATCCTCAGCCAAACACAATCAATCCTGACAGTAACGACATCATACGTTTATCCACCACAGTCACACAAGCACTGAAGTACTGAAGTATAAACAAGCACCTCTAGTGCCTCTAGTGGACACTCTGAATGAAAGATGCAGCGCATCCAGGAACAACATATTTTAGTTTATGCAGAATTTTAGACAGAGTTCAGTAATTCCAAGGAGCCTTTGTAGAAAATTACTAAATTTGTATGTTTTAATATTTCCTCTAGTTGTCCCAAGTACCTTTGGCGGCCCAGGCCCGCAGTGGGCTGTTGTCGTCTATCACGTGGTAGTAAGTGAGGGGAAGTATGAGGAAAGGGCTGTCACTGGATGTGTCCACTTGAAAGAATACATTCCTCTGGTCCAAACGAACTGTCTCACCCTCCTTAGTCAGGGATGTCTGCAGCAGCTTACCGGTTACCTGAGGAATGGAATTGGAGAGGTGTTGGTGATGGAGATGAATTTGAAAGCAAGTATTGTAGGGGTCAAAATTGGCATTGGAATTTAATTACATTCAATATCAATTACAATGGTTTAAATATTCAGAATTAAGGGGTTGGGGATTATAGATCACCATTGTTTTGTCAGAATATAAATTAATGTTTTTACCTGGCAACCCAGAAGCAGACTCTTACGCATGTTAGCTACACGGATCATAAGACAAGGCCGCCCCTCATGATTGGCAACCACAGCATGCTGACTAAACTTCACAGTTTCACCACGTTTCTTCGGCCGAGCTACCTAGAAAGATAAAGATGTACATAGAGCATGTATGTATTTGAGTAGAGATTTATTCAGTTCCAGAACATCCTAGAGGTCCATTGGTGTTGCTTTATCATTTAAATTCAAGGTTTTGAAAGTTTTACCTTGGCAAGGAATGTTCCAGTGATAAAGATTTCCATCACCATAGTGATGACAAGTTGGACAATAAGCAGTATGATGGCGAGTGGACATTCCTCAGTGATGCAACGAAAGCCGTAGCCAATAGTAGTTTGTGATTCCAGAGAGAAAAGGAATGCCCCTGTCAGAGTTTGGACCTGCATCACACATGGCGTGTGGTTGGATGGAGGGTCAAACTCTGGTGGGCAAGGAACAAAACAGAAATAAAACAGAGATGGAGATAACATGCATGTTTATATAAAAATGTATGTATTCAACATTTTGTTATTGAATGTGGCCTTTGAAAAAAAAAATTATAAAGGATGTTAAAGAAGCATTTGTATCCTTCCTCACCTAGCAAATCTCCATGCACGAGTGCCACCAAGTACCACAGCACTCCAAAGATAAACCAGGTACCAGCAAAGGTGGCTGAAAACAAGAACAGCTTGTAGCGCCACTGCATGTCCAAAAAGGTCGTCCATAGGTCACGCAAGTAAAGTGCCCCACGGCCGCTGACGTGTTCAATAAGTACATTGCTCCGCCCTTCTTTAGACAGCACCCGCCGCCGACGCCTTAATGCGGCAGGTCCGTTCCCTGAAGAAGCCCCACCTCCTCCACCCAATAGTGGCTTTAGAACATCTGTCTGTGTCTGAGAGTGGCAGACCTTCTGTGGGGAGGAGCTACGAGAAGAAGGGGGTGTCGCCGAGGTCATAACTAAAAGGAAAGAGGGAAACGGTCACTGCGTTTACATGCACAGAATAAGTGAATAACCATCAAAAATCAGCTTTTTATAGAAACCTGTTTTCATCCGTTTCCATACAAATCAATTAACCAGATAAACAGAAAACTGCATTTACATGGGATTTGGAGATTTGTCAGGTAACTGTTGTATCTCTTCTCATGTCTTATATAAATGTAACATAAACTTTTATTTTCGCAGTTTGAGTCGAGTACAGACTTACGCATTACGCTTACTTTTACACACAGAGACATGCGCACCTGAACAAAACTGCAAGAAAAGCGGTTAAGGTGTTTACACGCAACGCAAAATCAGGATGATGGGCAAACCTCTGAGGAGGGTAGGTGACCTTTAAGTATTATCTGCTTCTCTTACACAAGGGTCAACCAGCTTCCAAGCAGACCATCAGTAAATAAATTGTGGAAGCTTTTTGCTAGCTTATGAGGTGGGCAGATTGCCTTCACCTTTGCTAATCAGGGCACATTGTACAAGCAGTATGGCATCTTCTCAGGCACTTCTATCTGGGGCTTCATGCAATATGTGTGTAATGCTGCAGGGTGAACCTCTCTTCCTTACCTGGAAATTAGGTTCTTATGTCTTGATCTGTGAATAACACCTTCCCAACAGGACAGACACAACTCATTGTGGCATAGTGGGCACTTCGTTCCTCAAAGTGTCATTTCATGATGCAGCGTGGAGCAGGTTACAGTCATAATGAGACGTTATCATCATTCTTAACCGTCTTTTAACCCCTGGTGATAACAGCGTTATCACAGCATTTTACCCAGGGTTACAAAACCATGTTCTGAAGCAGGGTTAGCACCGCTTTTGGAGAGTTAACCCCATGCTATGAAATGAAGGATTGTCAGAATGTTATGACTTAATGCTTCCCAAAGATCAATAGACTTTGTGGCGGATCCCTCTGGGGTGGGAAAAGTGAAGAATATTGTCATGGTGATGGAAAACGCCTGAATTGCAGTAAAATGATACTGTCACAGGATGCTTAAAACAGCCAAGGATGCAGATGCATACTGTTTTTATTTGTAAGTAAGTAACTTTTACTTATAAACCACATTTAAGGCTTCAGCTCACGCTGGCAAAAGTGCTGTATAGCATATAAATACTGTATGAATGGATGTTCGTGATTGTGTTTGGGGTGGGGCCATGCACGGTGCCAGTGATGCACTTGAGCCACCGTTTTAGCCCTGCACAAATAATCCTATACACAGAAATGGTGAAAAACTGTTTAACAATCTAACACTGCTATTCAGTACTACATAGTTTACATTCTTACATTTCAAATTTTTATACATTTCTAACATTGAGAAACAAATTTGAAGATGGACATGGATTTTAACTATTTGTAATGTGTAAAGCCTTTAAGTATACAATCAGATTGGACAGAACACGTTACAATTTAAGTTGATCTGACATAAAATGAGCGTTTTTTGTATATAACTGATACAGTAGCTTAAGTTTATTGTTAGAAACTCAACACCTTATCGTGTCTGGTAAAAACTAGGTCATCTCTTAACATTTTAGAAATTTCAAAGGGAAAGAGAGAGCGCTCTATGTCTATTTGAATTCTATCTGAAAGATGTGTATCACCCAAGCACATTAGGGACACATTAACTACTCTCCGCAGCATCTAAAAAAACAACTTCTCTAAGTACTGAAATGGGAAAGTGGCTTTCACGGTGATCTTTATCGTGGAGATGTGAGCACGTATTTTCCTCCTGAGGTTTATGTGTGCCAGCAAGGGGTACAGGACTGGGTCTAGGGGCCTGTCCTCATGGTCTGTTAGTCTTTTTGACATTCAAACCCTTCAGCTGCCCAAGCACGTTAAATGCCTCTCATTCACACAGTGGAAGCAGCTGCCCTTATTTAAAGGCTAGTCATCAATGCTAAACAACTCGAATGCCACATTCAGTTGGTAAGTGTAACAAGGATTACTTATCCACCATCCAAAAACATAGGTTGGATGAGTTTTGGGAAGGTTTGGAAAGGATCAGAGATGGAAAAAATACAGTTTTTTACATCCTTTATGTTTGTAACGATAGTCGATAGTCCACTTTAGACAGTGTACTAATAAATACATTAATGAGAGTTAATTGACATGTCCTTAAAATTAATGAGAATAATATGTTCATAAGCAGTTGCAGAGTTACCTATAGTTAGTAAAAGGTCTAAAGTTGACTAGCTAAAATAAAGTGTAACCTTTCTCAGATATCTTGTTGATGATGTTTCCTTTCACCTTTATAAGCTTTTATATAAGCTTTTAGATTGTTTGGTTTTTAACATTCGCAGTTTGAGCGTCCGCCTTTTCTGGCTCATTCTGTTTTGCCATAATTTTTGCCACTTATCTTGAAGAAATATATAAATGCACTTAGGCTTCATTCTATTGTCTATCGATAACCTTTTTAGTTTTAAAAATAACTGTTCTCTAGTACTATGTACAACTAATTTTAAAAGTTTTGAGTAAAATCTGATATGAAAATGCTTTTTATACTCACTATGTACCAGGGCCGGGTCTACGGGGGGGGCTGGGGGGCATTGCCCCCCCAGATTTTCCTTCTGCCCCCCCAAAAATATCCAGCCAACCATAAAATAACGGAGCCTCTTTAAACATAAAACGTATTCTGTTGGCAAAGCTAGTGTTTACAGCTCACGCCCACTACTGTCTGATTGACTTATTCAAGCATTAGAGGTCTCTTCAGCAGCATTTAACTCACAGAAAAAGTACTACTGTTCTCTATGACGGTAACTAAAAAAACCCCGCATCTTTAAAATATATATTAGAAACGATGCAATTTAGTATTACATAAACGTAATAACACAACACATATTAAATTGAAACTTTTTTATAGTAAAACATGCCCAAAATAGCCCCTTATCTTAGACTCACCTCATTATATATTCATGCAAATACAACAGCCAATGGCAAGTCTCCAGCAGCATTTAATGTGTTTGTTTTAGACGTAGTTCTGTTTATTAAAATTAGAATATGCAGTTTGGTTGTGGCATACTATATAGTAGATATAATTGATATAAGATGGTTATACAGTAAATATACAGTATTGTAACAGCTGAGCATTGCGTGCAGTTTTACAATCAAACTTTAGCGTTTTTTTCATCGTCATTCATCATCAGCTCATTCAGCTCACGTTTGAGAAAATCTTCACACGCAAAAATCTACAGACTTTTAAGTTCAGGAGGAGCTTTCACTCCGCAAGGTCATCGTAAGGTTAAACGTTGTATTTTATAATGTTGCGTTGTATTATAATATCTAATTTGCTGTGTTATGTACAAAGCAGTTTGATTTATCTTTGGTCTCGTGGCAAACACACTTACAGTATTTTAGGGATTGTGCTTTTGTCTGGTTCTGTTACAGGATAACCTTTGACAAATTTGTCATGCATGTCAAATTGCTTTCATGATGTTTCAATATAGATTATTTAAAGCATTGTTCTTTGTTGTGATATTTGAGGTTGTTGCTGCAGCAGCATGATAGGGTCAGGAATTAATGAAAATATAGCTTATCACATATCACATTGAAAATGCATTATTTTAAATGAAGAAAATGTTTGAGAAGTGGAAATAAAGTGCCCAACAAGTGTTTATTTAGAAGAAAGGCATATGTTGGGTAGGTATAAGAATGGCTTTAATTTATCTATAAGTGAAACTGTCATGTGAGACAGAGGTAGTGATAAACGCAATGTGCAAACATCTGTTTGTGGTGGTCAATTTTAATTTTGTGGCGGACTGAGAAATAAATAACTGTATGGGAATATACAACGACTCTCTCACTTGTATGATTTTACAGCAGGCAGCGCAAATATAACGACACGCCTATAATCCCTCCCACTGCGAAGTGATACTAAACTCGATGGAAAAGTTAACCACGCCAAAGTGAGGTGAGCTGACCCAAACTAAACTAAACCGTGGGGTACTATGCAATGGAAAAGCGCCAGTTGTGCTCCCCAACATTAAATTACACATTAAATTGGTAGCGCTAGTTAATGCTATATGCTAGCATTTAGGCTGATGTTCTACTATTGACGTTACAGTTATGTTTTGCGTTACAGTTACGTTTTGTGTTACAGTTCCGAAAAAAACAAACTTACCACTCAGAAAAGTCCATTAACAACCTCCAAACAATTTATTATTCCTTAAAATCTATATCTTCGTCTGATACATGCTCAACCATTAAGGACCCTATTTTAATGATCTAAACGCATTGGCTAAAGTGCCCGGTGCACAGTCTAAATGGGCGTATCCAAATCCATTTTTTGTTAATTTAATGACAGGAAAAATGGTTTGTACACCAAGAGCCCATTTTAAAAGGTTGTTTCTTTTTTCGTAATGAGTAAAAGGTGTGTTTGGGGCGTAACGTGCAATAAACCAGTGAGAGTCTTAGCTTTCATCCCCTTTAAAAGCCAGTTGCGCTCACGTCATGCCGATACCCTATTTAGATGGAGGAAATTGTAAACTGAAAACCTAAACAGAAAAACAAGACCACCAGTTTTAAAAATTGCATTGTTTTCATTTGTATTAAAATAATTTTTTGTATTAAAACCTTTAAAAGTTTTCTTTGAAATGGAAGTAAAATTATCAGGCTTTTAATTGCTGTAAATGTATGGACAGCCTACCTGATGTGTAATCTCAAAAAATTATTTACAAATATGCAAGAAAAGGTTTGTAGTCTAAAAATACTTTATTTGTTACAAACATAGGAGATAAAGAATTTACAAATGTGTGGAGAGCTTTTCAGCACTTGTATGATAGGGTCCAAGGTCTGTTTGCACACACACAGAGCTACTGAAATGAGCTGCTATAAGAGCCAATCAGAGCAGAGCTCAACATTATTATTTATAACCCTTTCAAATAAGCTTAAAATAGACCATTAAATTCTAGGGACAAATCCTATGGCATGTAAAACCGTTTCTGGATCATTTTTGCACATAATAAAGCAACATACCTTCTATGATATCAGAGAACAGGGCAATTGTAGTAATGCATTCTTTTTAAAATTAAACATAACTTTACTGAATCTCTCACAGCCTCATTATCATTAGTTTCAGAATAAAATTGCCGTTTACACTACCTCAGGGCCAATGGCGAGGTAATATCTTTTTCTGTCTTGTGCAAATGTCTAAGTAATATTTTTATCTTAATCAGCTAATTCCTTCCGGTGCAAATAAAATAAATTAAATGAATTAGTACCAGGGAGATCCGATATGCTCTCCACTCTTTGACCTCTCTCTCTAGTGCTGGACTCACACTGAGAGAATGAATAGGTATCTGTCTGGATCTGTGTGCTCTGAATACTAACACTGACTGAGAGGGATGGGGGCGGTTCCTTGCCAAGGCACGTGTTTTAACCGAGTGTACACACAAATGACCTTTGAACTCCGGCAAATTTGCGCCCACATGCATGCACTCACATTCTTTACTCATACATATGTTGATGCACGATGAAATAACTTCTTAGAGTGAAAGGCTTCTATTTTGCATTATTTTAATTATATTTCAATAAATGTACTCATGTTTGGTCCAAAACCCAGTCATCTAATATTGTCCAGCTGATATGAGAATATTTCAATGTGTCCTTCAACCGATTCAGAACTTTCCGACATAAGTTTCCTTTGGAATTAATTTTTTTCTGGGAATAATTAAAACAGACTGTCTCAAAACGTTTGACCCCAAGTAGTCACGAGAGTGTGATGACACTTAAACAATAAAGTGTGTCATCGTAAATGTTTCATTTAGTTTCTAAACAGTTTACAAATTCTTTTTTGCACTCTTCTCTAATTTTCTTTCCACCCTCAGTCTCTTTCTTTGTCCCTCACTCTCTATCCTGTATACACAAAAATCCTTTTGTTTGAAAATGAGATGAAAGAGACAAAAGCAACTATTGAAAAAATTGAAAAACACTGCGTGTGAGTGAAAAAGAGAGCGGACAGAGAGTAAAATGAAAATGAGCAAGATAGAGAAAGCAAGTACTGACTTTTAAAGATGGACACAAATATATAAATTCTATAATAAACTGGACAATAGATTTTTAAAGGACAACAGACTTCAAGCATTTATGTGTTATTTGACAGGTCCTTTGAATCTCATAAAAACTAAATAGATTATAATAAATAAAAGAAAAAGCAGAAAAAATGGTCCAAAGAGGACATTTAAGAACTTGTTCTGTCTTTCTCTTTTGTAAACAATCACAAATTTATGTTTTAGTCAAAATTGTTATTTTGTAGTGATTGTTCTGCCTTCTTTATCATATCATCATCTGAAATTATATTATTTCCTCACAGCTTGTAAGTAAAACTTAAGCAGGAGAATTGAACTGTAACAACTGTTAGAACAATCTAAGAAATTAAAACAAATACTTTTGATGCTCAAGCACAGTAATGCCACAGAACTAATGATACACTTTATTTAAACTATTTTGTATAATCATCATAGTATTTAAATTTCTGTTGTTCCTGTTGGTATGGTGCTGGCAAATACATTACACAGCATCAAACGATCAACATTACCTGCCAACCCAAAGGTAGTGGCAGGTTAAATGTCAGCTCTAACGAAACTGATGAAATATGACGTTAAGTATTTTGTTTTTTAATAATATAGAATGGAGATAAATTTGAAAAACTTTGAACATTTAAATCAGTATCTCATATAGCATTATAGTATTTCAATATTCCATACTGTCTAGTAATCATAATGCTTAATACTGCTGTAATACTGTAGATATAATTCACAATAAAAAAGGTAAGTTTGATACATATTTCATATTGTAAACTGCACCTCTTCATAAAATGATGTTGTTAATTATGAACAAGTTTCCTTTACCCATTATAACTTATTGTCTTGGCATAACGGAAAGATTCAAAGTAAATAACATAAATGCATTAAACTCATTGATTTAAGATAAGCACAATCTAATCAAATAACTGATAGGGCTCACAAGTGCAATCCGCATTGATTTTATAGGTTTCATTTAACACTTACCTTTTGATGAGTACTTGAATTACGCGCTCTCTATCTGTAAATAGCGTTCACTCCAATTTTCCAATTTTAGGAAACATCAGAAAAGTATTTGAAAATGCGTTCAAAGCGCAAAGAACCGCGATGCTGACAACTTTGTCAACATTATCCAAGCCAAAAGAGTGACAAGAACTCTCCAGGGAGTTCTACATGTTTATCATAAAAATAAACAAGGCAAAAACAGGATAATACGATTTAAAAAATGTGGGCATCTATAAATGTAGATACGTATATAAAAGGCCAAAGTTTCCAAAAGTTCATCAATTGTTTGACCGTGAGTCTGAAGTGTGTGTCAGTCAGTGCCGGTCCCAGTCGAACGCTACCAATTTATTATGTAATGTCCTCATCTCTCTCTCTCTCTCTCTCTCTCTCTCTCTCTCTCTCTCTCTCTCTCTCTCTCTCTCTCTCTCTCTCTCTCTCTCTCTCTCTCTCTCTCTCTCTCTCTCTCTCTCTCTCTCTCTCTCTCTCTCCCTCTCTCTCTTTTTTCTTTATCTTCTAAAATCTTTAGTTTAACGTCTCAGCAACTTTTGTCAGTTCTGTTTCCCCTCTTGTTTCAACCCTTCCTTTCGCTGTTGATGAAATTACGTAGTTTAAGCGCCTAAGCATTATTTAATTCATTCGGTTGCCCCTCCGCTCCTCCTTCTCAGTCTCTGTAAATAGAGCCCTTGTTGAGCTCCTCCGCTGTTCAGCCTTTGTAAACTTTTCAACTTGATTTAAATGTCGAAATAAAGAGAATGTATGTTGCTCTTGTCCGGAAGACGCATGCTTGATAAATGGGACCTCGGATGTTTAATTTGTTCTTTTTCAAACACCCCCCCCCCTCGTCATTTTAATCTTTTTTTTCAAGGCTGAATTTGCGGCTTTTTCGGTGACATCACTTTGAAGTCCATCCATCATTTGAGTGAGCCGACAGGCTACAGGTGGAAACCTGGAAGAGGCGCTAAAGGAAAAGAGAAAATTACTACTATTAGGAAGACAAATCAAATACAACATAAAAATGATCAAGAAGAAAGTAGTAACATAAGGAAATCAATAACGAATAAGAAAAAAAAGAAATCAATTGTAGCCTAGTGGTTAATTTAAAATTTTGTCAGTAGATTTAATGGACGTTTTTGAATTAAATTGCTCTACGTTACATACATCATGCAGCAGCTTCTTGACACTTATTCACAGTAGGTGTTGGTATGGTTGTAATTATTAACAAATAAGACTAACAGAATGTCCGTCAAAGTGAAGTTTAAATAAGAAAGCGTAAGAGAAATTTGTTGTGGCGGGAGTTAAAATTATGTCTTGCCCTTGTGGACGGGGCAGACACATGAATCTTCGAGCCGGTTGTACTGTCCTGTTTGAGCTGAGAGACATCTTGAGGAACACTTTTTCACACGCGCATTAATCTCGGGGTTTCCGCCCATCTGTCAAGGCGTAACTTTTCAGCCGCATCAGATCGTAATCCAAGTGTAAATTTTTATTTTGAGAAAGCTATTTAATTAACTAAAAAAATAGATATAACAGATTATTAAAAAATATTTCATTTGCCGTTTTAGTTAGTAGGCTATGTGACGTTATAGGCCTATGCATATCCTTATGAAACAGGTGCATAACGCAGTCTGTCCACAGATAATATGGCTCCTTTTTGTACCTTTTTAGTTACCTGTAAGAAAAAAACCCAAAAATAATTAAAAAATTAAAATAACTTGGACTGTAAAAATGAGATTACATTAAAACTGAAAATGTCAATATTGCCTCTGGATTATGTTTATGGTCTATATATACCCTTACGAAAATTAACCATGGTTTTACTACAGTTAAAACCAAAAAACCATGGTTACTGTAATAAAACCATAGTAACTACAAAATAACCATGGTTTTGACAACCATGGTTTTCATAAACCATAGTTAACCCATGGTTTGTGTAGTAAAACCATGGTTTTGCTGATAGTAATCAATACACCAAAAAACCATGGTTACTACACTTTTACCACAATAAAATCATGGTTAATTTTCATAAGGGTATGACTCAGTGTATGAAACTTGAAAAATATACTTGCTTTTGATAAAGTAAGGAATATTACTGAGGGATGTACTATGCAAATTAGAGGATGTAGATGGTAGAAAAAGTATGGATGAAAAAGAACAGGATGAAGTCATACAAAGAGAGTTAAAGTAAGCCCATCAGGACACTATTTGGCTAGACCTGGCTCTGTCGGAAGTTTCCTTTCCTTTCAGGGTTGACCCTTTATTCTGGAAATGGCATTAAATCTCCCTTCCTCTCTCTCTCTCTCTCTCTCTCTCTCTCTCGCTCTCTCTTATCTTCATCTTATTTATAATACTAACATACATCATCCTCACCTCAGAACTTTTTACAATTATTTCAAACCAAGTAGCATTTAAAATGAGTTTCAAGGTAGGAGAGGGGAGAGCGGGGCACAGAGAAACACTTTTTTGCTTTGGCTCTATATTCAAAAATTATTTAAGTTGGATTAATCTTTTATTTACACAAGCAACACACACATCTTGCTACAAATTAACTTTAAGATTGTTTGTGGGACCTACTGTTATCATGCAATTAGACAGAAAGTGACAGAAGTGCACAGTTACAATTTTCCCTATAGGTGGGGTTAATTGTAACAAACAGAGCTTGTTGTAACACCTTCTAGAAAATTTTGTTTAAACACAAATAATTCAAACCAACTCTGTCTATATATTAAAGGTGGATATGGTTTATAGATCTGCCTATAATAGGTATCCACACATCCATCCATGATCATTCGTGTAACCATCCTTGTATTATACATCAATGCATATAATAGATTTTTTAATGTGCTGCACAATTAAGACAAAAATATTCATAATTGTCAGTTATTTCCCCTGATATTGTATTAACAGTTATCATTTTGATGAATAGTATTTACATTGTTTTCATTATCATTGTTTACCTGAAGTTTAATTTTAACACTGTGGGATAGCTGATCCCAGCTATCAGTTAGGAGTTGCTGACATGTTTTAAAATTGTGTTATGTTTTAAATATTAAGTAATATAAGGTTGAATTTGCTGATTTACACACCCAACTCACCCAAAAAAGTAGAAAAATTTACTTACATGCCTCCAAATCACTCTTTGTTCAATATCGTAACGAATATCTTAATCAAATTCACAGGAGATCCTCTTCTGACAGCAAGAGAAAAAGACCAAAAGAACAGATTGTTTGGCCCTGTATAAATATGTAAAGTAGCCGTGTTACAATGAACTCTTAGTAAAGCCTTAGTTTGTGCCCCTCTGACCCCTACATGTAGACACACAACAAGCAAAAAATGTATTCAGGATTGAAACAAATAAAGAGGCAGTCATTCGCACTATTTTATTGTTCAAAGTCTTGGACAATCTCAAATACCCATGCCCATTTTGTGTCTAAGGGAGCAGCTCAGTGATGTTTAATGGCTTCTCGGTGAGGGAAGTTTTATTTGGACCGTCAGAAATGTGTTACCTCCTGTAACTCACAGTTGGCCCCTATCTCATCTTTCAGCCAAGGGATTCTCCTCCTTATTCTTCCATTCCTATAATCAAATCCATGGGTTCTTAGGAAACTTTTACTCTGGAGCCCTCATGTGGCAACCTATAGAGCCAATCTTAGCTGGTATGTTTCCCTTTTTTGTTATATTAGTGTAGGAGACTGTAAAAAATCTTTGATCACATGAATATGTAATCATCCAATCAGAAATTCTGTGATTCTACAAAAAAAAAACAATATCTTTATTAAGGCGAATCTGAATTTGTGTGGTTGATAAAGTAAAGTTGTTACTCAATTTTAA
Organism: Paramisgurnus dabryanus; assembly: GCF_030506205.2. Taxonomy (NCBI): domain Eukaryota; kingdom Metazoa; phylum Chordata; class Actinopteri; order Cypriniformes; family Cobitidae; genus Paramisgurnus; species Paramisgurnus dabryanus. Next base: position 15,637,276 of record NC_133338.1, on the reverse strand, counting down.
TGATAATGAAAACAATGTAAATACTATTCATCAAAATTATAACTGTTAATACAATTTCTGCAAGGGTTCATAATATGTTCAGTAGAGGGCAGTATTGAACAAGTCTTCTCCAATAGACAGTCCTACAATATAGAAGCTATGGGAAAATACTCTTGGAAAATCAACACTACCTGCATATATGACAAACAATTTTAACAAGCAACATATTTTAAAGAGTTCTGTTCAGTATAACAATACTTAAATATGATTTAAGCTAGCGTTTCTTTAACTAGGGTCACTTTTAGCCTTGTGAATTTGAATAAATAAAACTTGCTCAATAGTCAAGTAACACAGTCTCATAAGTTTAAACAATTTGTCTAGTTTTAAGGTCTCGTATTACCGAGCCCCCAAGGAAACATTGGAGTAAAAAAATCTAAAGTTTACTTTCATGTGCTCACGTGAAACATTCATGTGCTCACGCAAAAACTTCATGTGCAGAATTTTTTTTAAAGTTTAGTGTCGTGTGCTCACGTGAAACTATCACGTGCAAACGTGAAAGCGATATTTTCACGAGCGCACGCGAAAGTTTCACGTGAGCACGCAAAACTAAACTCAATAGTTTCACGTGTGCACAAGAAAGTTTCACTTTATTTAATTTTTGTTCCATGTCCCCCTAGGGGCTCCGTACTAAGGGTGACATTGGAGTAAAAAAATCTTGATTTTAGTTTCATGTAAAACTTTTATGTGCTCATCCAAGAATTGTTTTTAAAGTTTCATTTCGTGTGCTCACGTGAAACTATTTTATATTTTAAAATATAATGTGTGGAGATGGAAATGACATAGTGGTGGCGTAAATGACAGGGTGTTGTGGAAATGACAATGAATTAATGTAAACATAGAGAAACTTGCAAACTTTTTCACAAACAAAGCATAATCCACCAGTTTTCTATACCACAAACCTACAAACACACTACACTCATATCAGTTTTTTCTCTTTTTCTCCACTGACTGACACTGAAGTTACTAAGGGTGCACTTGATGTGCATTTGATCCTCAAAGCCTGGTTCGTTTGACTCACACATATCATCAACACCTCCCTTGCTAACCGGCACATTTCCATCCACTTTTAAGCCCTGGTCACTCCATTGCTTAAAAAAGCCACATTGAACCCCTTGCTCACAGACAAGTTATAGACCTGTCTCATTCATTCCGTTCATTGCGAAAACACTTGAAAGAGCTGTCTTCATCCAGGTATCTTCCTTTCTATCACTGAACAACCTACTAGATGAAGTGAACAATCAAGATGGAGATGAAGTCAAAACCTGGCTTGAGTCGAAACATCTGACCCTGATCCACAACGCTAAACTGCCAAAATCTTTTTACAGCACCAGATGGAAACAAGGATATAACCCAGATTTTGTCTGTGTGAGCAGTGAACTAATATCGAGAGTTGTGAAAGGTGTCCTGGATCCTATTCCCCACATGCAACACCAGCCAATCACCATAACCATTCAATCCGTTCTCCATGCAACTACCATCCCCTTCCGCAGAAGGTTTAACCTGTGGAGGGTAGACTGGCTGTCGTTCCAACAGGAGATTGAAAACTCCATCCCCAGCATTCCATCACACCCCAACAACTACAACATGTTTATAGACTTGTTGAAAAGGTCGGCCAGGCAACACATACCAAGAGGATGCCAGACCGAGTACATCCCCGGAAACATCTAATGACTTATTGAAAGCCTACCATGGGGCATATCACGAGGACCCCTTCTCCCTTATCACCATGGAACTTGGAGAGACCCTGCTGAACCAAGTTGGGGAAGATTGAAGGCAAGTCTGGAAGGAGCTGTTAGAAAGTACCAACATGACCAAAAACAGCAGGAAGGCATGGGCCACAATTCGCCGCCTCTGCGAAGATCATACCACACCTCCTCAGCTCACAACAGTCACAGCAAACTCAGCTGCAGCACAGCCGGTGGCAAATGGACACAGCCAAAACCGCAGCAGACCGACAGGTAAATACCGCCGGACAGCGGTACCGGATCACCCACAACCAGCCAGAGCACTTACCAAGCCTTTCGACCCACAAGAACTGGAAGCTGCAATGAACGCACTGAAACCTGGGAAAGCAGCAGGAATCGACAATTTACTGATGGAAATGAAACAGCACCTGGGATCTAAAGCAAAGACCTGGCTCCTAGAATGCTGAACTCATGCATGGCAGAACAAATAGTTCCATCGGCATGGAGAAAGGCCAAGATAGTCGCAGTTCTTAAACCTGGAAAGGATCCATCATCCCCAAAGAGCTACAGACCAATTGTATTACTTACAAGCTCTATGAGAGGCTTTTACGTCAACGCCTTATGCCAGCTATAAACTCTAAGCTTACTGAAGATCAAGCTGGTTTCCGTCCTGGCCACTCTTGCGCTGGGCAGCTATTGAACCTCACCCAACATATTGAGGCTTTGAGTGTAAACTCATCACTGGAGCAGCTTTCATAGATCTTACTGCTGCCTACGATACTGTCCAGCACCGCACCATGATTAGGAAACTTTTTGACATGACTGGTGACCTTGACCTGTGCCAAATCATCAAATGCCTCCTCAACAACAGACGCTTCTTTGTCCTATTAAATGACAAGAAAAGCAAATGGAAAGCCCAAAAGAACGGCCTACCACAAGGCAGTGTACTGGCCCCCCTCCTCTTTAATATCTATACTAAAGACCAACCACTTCACTCACAATGCCATCGCTTAATCTATGCAGACAATCTCTGTATCACCACCCAACAGGAGAACTTCCAGAAGAATGAGGTTGTTCTGGAAAGTGCCCTCCGAGAGATGACAACCTACTACAAAAATAACCATCTAAACCCAATCCATCAAAACCAAACAATGCAGCTTCCATTTAAAAAAACGAGAAGCGAAAAAGGAACTGAGCATCTCATGGGATGGCTACAAAATCTCCAACCACCCTCACCCTGTGTTATATGAATAGGTTATTTTCATTGCCATTAAAGTGAAATTACTGAACATAAACAGGAGCTTAATAAAAATTATCATTTTAGAATTTCATATGAAACTTATCTGTTTGTGCTCATTTATTGAACAAAGCATGCATCGCATTATGAAACTATTCTTTTAGACCTCTTGGAGTGAAAACATATACCGAACTTGAAGCCACGTGTGATCTGCCTCCGATATCTCACACAACGCACACGCGCCCTCATCTGCTTCTCCTAATCTACGCGCCCTATAAACTTAAAAAAAATATATATATTCATTAATTATTACCATTTGACAGTAGCGCAGTAACGCCGCCAAATGTAGCGACGTAAAAGTACAGTTTTTTCACTAGAAATCTACTTGAGTAAGAGTAAAAAGTACCCATCCTTAAGTTTACTCTAAAAGTACTAGTTACCCAAAAAATGTACTCAAGTAAATGTAACGAAGTAAATGTAATTCGTTACTACCCACCTCTGCTGCTGACAGTCCCACCTCTCCAGACAACCAAAAAAATAGCAAGGACCAACATTTGGAAAGATGAATGGAACCAGCTAACCACATGAGCCCAGGACTGGATGGATAGCAGAATCACTGAATGAATGTCTCCCCAGCGGGCACAATCTCCCATGGCCAACCCGGAAGACCCTCAACAGACTATGAGTGGAACAGGGGAGGTGCAAAGCACTTATGAAAATATGGAACCTCCAGACAGACGACACATGTAACTGCGGAGCAGTACAAACAATGTCCCACCTATTCGAGTGTGAAAATGCTTCCCAGTGCAGTCCCCAGGACCTGGCTGAACCAACCCCATCAGCCGTGACCTGTGCCAGATACTGGCAGAATGACATCTGAAATTGCAACGGATTCAAAGAAGAAGAAGATTGGGCTATATAAGCAGTACACCTTCCGCTAATAAACTCTTAGATGTTTTTTACATTTGTTCAGACAGTGGGTGAAATCACAGCAATTCTGCTACCCCATAGGCCCAATGTTGTAATATTACAACATTTAAATTAAAAACTTACTAAAATTATTTTATCATCTAATTAATTAATTTAAAAAAGGCCAAAAATACCTTCCATATACATTTACTGTTGAAAATTAATTTTATCATTGTAATTGGAAAACGTCTCGGTTACTATCGTAACCTCGGTTCCCTGAGAAACGTATAGAGGCGTGGCTTTCTATCAGATAATTTCGACTGAACAACAGAAGAGCTGATCTGAGCAGTGACACGGCAGCTTACGCAATGTCTCGTTCCTGTTTCTCAGGGAACCAAGGTTACGATAGTAACCGAGACGTTCCCTTTTGAGAACGGTCTCTCGACATTGTGTCAGTAGCTGACGCTATGGGAGACTGTATAGAACCGCGCCGTGAGAACAGCGAAGAATAGCCCCAGTGGCGTTTACTCAAACCCATGCACCACAATGCTTAGCAGTAGCACATAGCACAGTCCTAGCCCAGTCGGCGTAAGCCAACGTGAAAAGATTGGATGCCAGATCCTCTAGGGACCCAATCAGAAACTCGCCCTGACCCAGGGTCAGAGTTGTATAGTACTTAAGTATTTGTACTTTCTGCATAAAAGTACATTTTCATTTAATTGTATTTTATTAGTGTTTTTCTTTGGAAAACATACATTCCAAAACACATTATCATAATTTTTACTCCACTACATTTCATAATTTCAAGTTTTTGGTTTATATTTAATATTTAAGTACATTAAACATCTAGTATTTTTTTGTACTTTTACTTAAGTAAAAAAAAGTCGTACTTTTACTCAAGAAAGTAAAAGTACACAATTTTTATGTAATTAGGCATTAAATAAATTTTAATATGCAATATATAATGAATGAACAGTATGATTCTATGCTTTAGAATGTAGGTAAACATTTTTAGTAAAGAAAAGTAAATTTTTTCCCAAGACAAACACTCTGATAAAGCACAGATGCTTGGAAAATGTAACTAAAATACTTAAGTATTATACACCTCTGCCCAGGGTAGAGGACATACAGACACAGCCAGCATATAGGTCTTATCACTGCACTACCCAGGGCAGCAGATAAGCACAATGCAACAAACGACCAAACGGTCAGGCCTAGCACAATGCAAGCTATAGCAAGCATACCTGCATTTGGCATCTGTTGCATAGCGTAAGATGCACATCAGGATAGCTAGTGTGAAAGAAACAAGGATGAAGTGAATACAGCACCATACCTCGACATTAGCAGTAACACAGTAGTACCTGCAACATGCGGTACACACTGTGAATACACGTTAACCACGCGACTTCCGACACACACCACAACCTGAGAGCGGAGGCGACGTGTCGCCCTCCCTCAGCACCCAACCAAGCAGCTGACTGCTAGGTGGGGCGCGAGTAACTCACCGAGAGAGCTCGGAAAGCCCCAGCAAATGCATTCTATCCAAAGCAATATTGTCTGTTTACAAAGAGGCTGCTTCCAGCACTGCCGCTGTGGCACAAAGAGCTGCTCAGACTGCCGTGTCGGGGTTGAGCACTCAGATGAACTTCTATTATGGCTCTAAATGAGCTTGATAAGGCAGATTTTAACTGGCTGCACTCTAACGCCGCTGGGGGTGGGTTTAGGCACCTAATCCCTAACGGGACAACATGAGAGAACGAGGTGACCGCTTCACTCCCTTTATTATAATACCAGATGGTGCTCAGCTACTGCATGCCAAGAGGCATTGTGCAAAACGCCACAGGAGCAGCGTCAAAACCCTGGAGTTAGATAGCCTGCATCGCCGGCAAGCAACTACCTGCTGCTATGAAGTTAGAACACTTGACACGGGACAGCGTACCAGGTCATAGGCATTCACTTCACACCCTTACATGCACAGCATAAGAAAGGCGCTGAGTAGAAATGGCTCGCGACTCTCAAAGCACAACACGACAGAGTCTAAGTCATCACATAACACCCCCACAAACAGAGTGTACAGCGTGTTGGAGTGCCCTTACAAAACCGCAGCTGATTCGCTCAGCTCGGGGACCTGAATAACTGATCCTCTCCCCAGTTCCGCACTTACCAGCAGCAGAACCCAAGTGGGGCACACAAACTGCTGGCACTTGGCAAAGCATAACGTGTTCTCCTACTGGAGTGCAACAGGTAGAAGAACAAAGCGTGTATTCTCTCCTTGTTGCGGACAGATCCAGTAAGCCCGAACCAAACTCATATCAGCTTATGCCCTCAGCCACGTCCGTGCCGCATCTGTGGTGGCTGGGACATGAGACGCCAAATGGGGAGCAGATTTGCGAGCGTCTGCCAACACCTGACCACTTAACAGTGTCAAAGGGGGTCAGGGCAACATGTGGCATACTAGGGGCGTCCACCGGCAGCACAACAGTGCCCGAACCACAACCAAGCACACAACGTATAGCTGGTGTGCAGACCTTCCTCCTATGCCCACACACACAGGGAAAATCACTGAAGAAAAAGAGTGCTCCTGCAGCCAATCAGCAATATCTAGGAGTATGAAGCGCAGCTACCCACTCTTAAATGGGATAGCGCTGCAGCCAGTGAACATGTGCGTGTTCAAACAAACACCATCATGAAGCACCACCATAAGTGCACTAAACCGTGCACATAGGGCTTCGATCCCAATGGAACCTTCGCCCTAGGCCAAGATAGTAGCAGCTATACAAACCGCTCTAACCCACTCGTCAGTCAAGTACCCCGATGCACAGTCACAACTGCTGGACCAGGTACCGAAAATGTGACGTGACCACGCCACGCCAACTTCAGGCAACGCCCATATGGCAAGGTAAAAAGAGGGTAAACACTGCCGAATGATTGGGGTGTTGGGCCCCATAAGAACATGTCTAGAAATGGCTTGACGCATGCATGCGGGTGCCCATGATATGCTGTTCGCTGTATAAGAACCCACCGCTAAACACAGGCATGTGGGGTGGGCCAGGGATGCTACGAACTCATGGCAGACTGAGCGAGGCATGTATGTGCCTGGAGCAACGGCTGGCCCACATGGGTTTATATGTCGGGCACGACCAGTCAAACCTGCCACTTGGGAAGGCTGGATGCAGGATACAACGTGGAAAGATAAATTCGTGTAACATAGGAACACTTAGCAACAGCTTGCTGCGCACACGCAGGGTACCAGTCAGAGGTGTATAATACTTAAGTATTTAAGTTACATTTTCCAAGCATCTGTGCTTTATCAGAGTGTTTGTCTTGGGAAAAAATTTACTTTTCTTAACTAAAAATTTTTCACTACATTCTAAAGCATAGAATCATACTGTGCATTCATTATATATTGCATATTAAAATTGATTTAATGCCTAATTACATAAAAATTGTGTACTTTTAGTTTCTTGAGTAAAAGTACGAATTTTTTTTACTTAAGTAAAAGTACAAAAAATTACTAGATGTTTAATGTACTTAAATATTTAATATAAACCAAAAACTTGAAATTATGAAATGTAGTGGAGTAAAAATTATGATAATGTGTTTTGGAATGTATGTTTTCCAAAGAAAAACACTAATAAAATACGGTTAAATGAAAATGTACTTTTATGCAGAAAGTACAAATACTTAAGTACTATACAACTCTGGTGCCAGTTGCATACTGTGTTTGATAAACTATGCTGCTGTGTAACGCAGGAGTGTGCGCAGAATGCCACCGTAGTGCGGGGAAGTTATGAACTCCTGAACTGTACTGCACAGTGCGCAATGCGGACGTGCATGAACAATGTAGCGGAGCGATCCGCTATTGGGCACAGGATATGTGCTGTAGATACACAGAGCTGTAGAAAGAGCCAGGGTCTGCAGCTGCTCGCTGCTTGGACGGAGCTGGATACAGAACTCAAGCGGAAAGAGAGACATATTCTCATACACTGAAACACAAAGTAACAGTCAGTTACATACTGTGGAAAAAACAAGTCTGGGTCTGCAGCAGCTTGGCGCTTGGACTGAGCCGTGCGCAAAACCCGAGCAGAAAGGAGTGACATCTCCTTATGCACTGAATACGTAGTAACGGCTCTGTGTGCTGTGAACTAGGCTGCCGTGAAACCGAGGAATGCAGGGCAGAACGTCACCAGCTCTACAGTAACGCTGTGAACTTCCAAATTGTACTGCACAGTGCTCAACGTGGACGTGCATGACAAAGTAGCGTGAGAGTGATCATCCATAGGGCGTATGCACACGTGTCTAGGTACACAGTGTAGTAAAACCATGGTAACCACTAGGGGTGTCAACAATAATCGATTCGGCGATGCAGCAAAGTGCCATAATCGATTATGTCACTGTTTATTTTTTGGCCTCGAGTGGACAATAAAAACGCACCCTTTTCCATAGAAAGCAGACATATGGGCACATTTCGGATTCTACGAAGTAAATGGGAAACTAGACAAGACTTACGCTGTGTGTAAAATGCTCATCTCAGGTATATAATTGTCATTGTCTTAAAGCTGCTAAGCTTCCGTTTGTGTTGAGAATAGTTGCACTTGACTTTACTACTTGACTGATGAAAAATTTGCCTTGTTGTGTACAGTAGAATTCTGATGCATCGCAATGCATTGTAGAATCTTATTGAATTGAATCGTTACCTGGTGAATCGTAATTGAATCGAATTGTGAGCGCAGTGCCAATGCACACCCCTAGTAACCACCAATAATCATGGCTTTGACAACCATTGTTTCAAACACCCTAGTTAAACCATGGGTAGTATAGTAAATTATGGCTTGGTGATATTAATCAATACACCATAAAACCATGGTTACACTTTACCACAATAGTTAATTGCGTAGGGGTAGGGTCTACAGCCATATGCTGCTTGACGGGAACAGACCCAGCACTCTGATAAAAAGGAGAGACATCTTCTTTAACACAGAAACACTTGCAACAGCTCGCCACAGGCATGCAGGGTTCTTCCTGTATCCTGCACCGACGTGCAATACATGGCAGCTACCCGCTGCTGCACAGCTGCGGCATAAGCCTTTAAAAGTATGCATCCGTATCAGCTCGTTGTTTAACTAGACACAGGATATGAGTGAGGATAGAGAAAATCCCTCTCCTCGATGTAAGTCTACATAATAGTTACCCCTTTCGTTATGCAGCCCGTGCGACGGGCATATTTGCGAGGAGGGTTTATGTTATGCATTAAACATAGGAAAGGATCGCTACGCTGGGCGAGGGATCACACTCAATTTAATTTGTCTTTTTTCTCTCCTTAGCGCATGTGTAACGGGCACATTGAGAGCAAGGCCGCGTGCTATGCGCTGTGTTTTGTCCGCAGGGGCTTATAAATCGTATATATTATACATATTGGTTCCCCACGTACACATAGTGAACGGAATATATGCTGCTTGAATCTACGACGGTCCACTGTGTGTCAGTGGGCATCAGACGCAACACATCAGAGCCCAACAGCTAACACGAATTCCTGTCGGCACCCAAAACAGCCCGGGGGACGCGAGGAATTCCAGTGCATTGCTGCATGAACCCCGAACGCTGAGAGCAATGTTCATCTCTATTCACGCTGTTCTTAGGTGAAAGCCAAGTTGCAACAGCAAACCCCTCAACGGCATACGTAGTGACGTAGCCTGAACACGGGCAAGGGAAGCATGTGCTTCGCAAGGCAAACCGCTATGAACAGGCTCATTTTTGTCCAAAACATGTGAGAATCGATCGGCGGGTCATCGATGCACCAGAGGTTTGGAAGGCACTTGGTGTTCTCTCCAGGTTGGCTGCGACCCACCAGCGGCATGTGGCGGCGGTGGTTCGCTGCCGAGAACACAGTTACGTGCGAAGACCTCCGGGGATTATATTGGCTTACCTTTTTTCTCGAGGAGCGAAGCAATATATCCACGAAAATGTCAGCCAGAACGCGTATAAGGTACGCGGCCTACGTCCGTTACAGGTGCGATACTCAATGACGACGCTTCAGTATCACGAAGTGAAGAGAAATGATCTGACAATATGCCTTAAAGACGGTTGTTATATAGCGGCGAAAGCCAAGCCTCTATACGTCGTCATGACAGGCATTAGCCAGTTGTTCTATAAAAAGCTTCAGAAATTGGAAGAGGGGAGCACCTCTCCCATAGCGTCAGGTACTGACGCAATGTCGAGAGACCGTTCTCGAAAGGGAACACTGTAAGTTATTTAAGGGTAGTTAAACCCAGCTTTTGCAATAGTAATTGAAATAATAATAAAAATCATAACAAATAAATCAGAATTTCAAACATTCTAATATGGTCATATTCAAAATTCAACTGAATCGAAAGCATAAACATGCTTATTATGTAGTCATGTATTATTTAACATTTATTTAATCATTTATCTTATTTAAATATAATCCATGCATGTGTTCAATGTCGATGAAGGGGTTCTTGAGCCTTCTAGGGTCAACGGGGTACTTAAGGCTAAAAAGGTTGGAAACCACTGATATAGTCTATTACTGTAACAGCAGTGTGAGTTAAAGCTGCAATCAGTAACACTGTCTCTTTCCTATTGTAACGAATTGCAGCTGTAATGTGTCAGATAAGAAATGGCCCTCTCAGCTAAACCTGGTTTTCCTCACAGGGTTTTTTTGTCTCCCCAAAAGAGTTTTTTCACCTCTTGACTGTTGTCACCCTGTTGACCTGCTTACTGTGGAAGTGCTGACATAGAAACTGCTTAACTTAGGACTTTCTTTTGTGCATTAAGTTAATACTGCATTCATTAATATGGTCCATTATAATCTTACAGAATTTGCTACTTAGTATTTCTATTATAATATTATATTATATTATAATATAATATAATATTATATTATATTATTACCTAATACATAATTTTATTAGAAAATAATTCTGAATATCTCCATGTTCCTGATTTCTGGGCAAGATTCCAAGATATAGTTTGGAATTGGAGTATTAATTATTACATTCTTCCATGCTATTATTATTATTATTATGTTATAACAAATTTAAATATCTCAATGTACTCCATCCTAGACTCATGTACACTGACATTTTGACAATGGGTCGTGTCTTGAGTTTTTGACTCGTTTAGAAGCGTCTCTTGACTGCTTTAGAATGGAAGTCAATGGCCATGCACAAACATGTCATTAAAACAACACTTAACGTTCATTTTCAAAGCTGTACTACTCACCGAGTGGTTCGTGGTGTTCGTTGATGATTAAAAACAAGTTGTGTAGCGAAATACAGTTTCTGTCGTGTTTTATTTGGAATTTTGTAAAATTCCGTTGACTTCTCTTGGAAGACTCATTGCTCGCTGATATATCACTTCGCCGCCGGGAAAACAGAAAAGGGTCTGTTTACATATGCTTGTAGTTTTTTCGCTCGGTTTCTCTCAGAAGAAATTTTTCCCACATTTGTAAGGCTGGACCAGAATATTCGTTCTGTGGGTTGACATTCGATTTTCAGTTTTGAGATTCGAATATATATATAAATATTTTACAGCGTTAATGCAGAGCTTTTGCCAAGAAGGAAGTGCGCTTCACGCTCCCGCTCTATAGGTGGCGCAGAGAGACCAACATCCATAGCCAACAGCCACCAAACGCCACCAGTGGAAGAGATCGCCTCGAACGGAAAGCGTGCTTCCTGCTTTGGCATTCACGCTAATAGTGTTGTAAATAACGTTCAGTTTCTTGCAAAAACTGATTGATTTGCTTCACAAGCAATTTGCTTCACATATCTTCTTTATTGTTTTGCTGATGAAAAAAACATATTGGATGGTGTAAGTGTTATAAATAAACTTGATTTTGAAAGTATGCTACCGTTTTATTACAGTTTGTTGAACTTCGTTAATTTATTTTCGTTGTTTTATTTAAATAGCCTACCCTTTACGTTGTCAGTAATTACTGTGCTGCTTATTTCTGATACGGGAATGTTTGTTTGTTAGAAAAATGTAAGGCTACCTTATTAAAAGTATTGCTCTTGTGTTTTGTTTCACTAATGCTGTTCTCGCACGACGCGTGACAGGCTTCCGTCTTGCGCTGTTCTGTAGTATTTTTAAAGTTTATTAATTCTAAACGTGTCGCATGTCCATATTGCACGAAAAAAAGGCACTACACACCCTTAAGTCCGCAGCAACACATCCGCCACATAATAAAACTGTAGACAGACAGACACACACACACAGATTCCTGCCTTTATTAAAGAGAAAAATATCTTCAGCCCCTCCTTCCGAAGCTTCGAATATTCGATTTGATTTCTACTAGAGCTTCGAAGCTCAAAAAATGTTATTTGGAACAGCCCTACATATTTGATGGCTCAGTGACCAGCTTTAGGTTTGAAGTTGAGCTCGATTGTGACCGTCTATACGCTAGACACCGAGCGTACTTGTATGGCAAAGTGGTTGTTGCCATCAAGTGGTCGGGAGTGTGCTAACGCTTCAGACTCAAATATAGAGCAGTTGTGAGGTATCTGAAAAAATAGTTCCACTATAGCAAATAACACGGATTGAAATCATACATTGCGCCAATATATTTGTTTTTAATCATCAACGAACACCACGAATCACTCGGTGAGTAGTACAGTTTTGAAAATGAATGTTAAGTGTTGTTTTAATGACATGTTTGTGCATGGCCATTGACTTCCATTCTGAAGCAGTCAAGATACGCTTCTAAACGAGTCAAAAACTCAAGACACGACCCATTGTCAAAATTTCTGTGTCCATCACTGTAGTTCATCCAAAACAAACCAGAAATGAGACTCAAAGTGTTAAATAGCGGAATTATCCTTTAAGAAAAAAAGATAAGCTAATTTCCGCTCTCTCCCAAGGGGTGGTAAAAAAGTCCTAGTCAGAAAAAACCTTGAGAGAGCCATACCTAACCAATCCTATAAAAAATATACTATATATTAAATACTATTATAAAATTTCATAGGAATTAAACATTTTATATTTAAATGAAAGGAAGTGGTTGGTTGTCACTGGGCAGAATTAGGCGATCCAATAACAAAAAAAAAAAAACCCTATGTATTAAATACTCAATTTTATTTAATTCAATTTTGTTTATAAAGCGCTTTTCAAAATTGTTTAATTGTTTCTTTACATGAATAAAAGCAAGAAAAAACATAAAAATCAGGGGACAACAAAAGTAGGATAGTACAGTGGCTAAGTTTAAACCGCACTAGTGAGCGTAGTAATAATGTAACATACAGAATAGAGTTCTAAGTTAAGCCAATGAGCTGACTGTGTAGGGGTTGAAAAAACTTAGAGGAGAAAAAAACCTTATTTTATTAGGGGGGAAAAGTCAGACATAGCTGATTCTAAAGAGGATATACTAGATACTATATTATAAAATTTTATGGGAATTAAAACTTTAAGGGGTGATTATCTTAAGCCAGGACTAGAACTTAATTTAATTAGGAAATATAACTCGTTTTAACAAACATTTCTTAGGGAAAACATTATTTATGTACATTCGAGACACCATTGACAGATGTTATTATGTCCGTGGTTGTTATACATAGTTTGTATACAGCACTGTAGACAAACTGTTCATTTCCAGAATGAAGCGCAGATGCGGCTTAAAAACAACGCTTTAATGCACTGCAAATGGGGAAGCCACCAAATTTCTGAGGCTCCGCACCTCCTCGCAACTCTAGGTACGTCTGTGACCTGCCATTGTGGCAATATTGCTAATAGAAACTGTCAACAAACACTTCCTCATACCATAATGCACAGCGCAGCTGACTACAGCAGCTGGTTTAGTCCAAAAATGGTTCTCACCACAAACAAACCACTCATTCATTCGTTTGAAAGCTTACCAAGACCACCTCTTCAAGGAGGTCTCGGCCCGCTTGTTTGGTCCATTTTTGGTGCATTTTGCTGCATTCTCACCTGCCCAAACGAGCCACTCCAAGTGAGCTATTTAACTCTGGTATGATTCAACTGAACTAAATAAGGCAGGTGTGAAAGCACCCTTTGACACTTTTTATATTCTAGGAATAATTAAGTGAACAGAATTTTGCAACCGCAGAAGATACAAAGGTGCTTGGCCATTTAAGGGTTTGTAGGTAAAGAACAATGTTTTAAAATGTATGCGATATTTAACTGGTAGCCAGTATAAGGTGCCAAAATTGGACTTACGTGATCATACTTTTAAGATTAAGTAAGCACTCTTGCGGAGGCGTTTTGATCCAGTTGAAGCTTGTTTACTTGTCTAGTCTATTCTTGAGGTCATAAAAGTGTGAATAAGCTTCTCTGCATCTGATGCAGACAGCATATAGATAGTTTTGAGATATTTCTAAGATGACAGAATGCTGTGAGGCAGATGTTGAAGATATGACTATCGAAAGATTGATTGCTGTAAAACATTACACCTAGGTACTTGACTGTGGAAGATGGCACAACATTGCAGCCGTCTATGGGCAACTTGTAATCTGACTTTTGGAGAGAGATTCGGTTCAATAATACGTATCTCTGTCTTATTGGAGTTTAGCATAAGGAAATTATTTGCCATATAGTCACTGATATCTCTAATACAGTCTTTGAGCTTAGAAAACTGGTGGGTTCGCTAGGATGTAAGTACATGAAAAGCTGGGTATCATCTACAAAGCGGTGATAATGTCTCGGTTACCGGACGAATTGGGAACTCGCTTAGAGGGACCAATCTGCTTCGATAACTATTAAAACGCCAATAAACTTGGCATTGAGATATTTGCATAATGCTGGCGCCACCCCACCAGCTGCGTATATAAGCAGCAGGTGCAAATATGGAAATTAGCTTCTTTTCGCTGAGAAAGCCGGAAGAATGTGACCGGCCGTGACAGCAGGCAGCAGCAACTGTGGCGACGGGACGTGACGTCTCCGTTCCCTCCTTCAGGGAACGAGGGTTACATCCATAACCGAGACGTTTCCTTTCAGTCGGTCACTGTGACGTCACGTAGTGACCGACGAATTGGGAATCCCTACCAAAACGCCACTAGGAGCTGACCTCTTCCAGTGTCTGCAAAAAGCCCCCTGATTCCACTTAAGGAGATGGAGAAATAGGATTAAGGCAGAAGGCCGGGCACTAGATGTTCCTTTAACCCCACAGTAGTGCCAGCGACTGGGAAGCGCCCTATCTGAGCGGGATAGGAATGCTGCGGAAGCCACCTCCCTGTTAAGGGCTAATGGTGGGCAAAAGACAACCGTAGGGGCACAACAAAGCCATGGTTGGGTCTGCCTCCTCAGGGGGCAGCGCTTACAAGCTCACCACCTGATCTCTGAAGGGAGTGGTGGGAACTTTGGGCACGTAGCCTGGTCTGGGTCTGAGTGTTATGCTCGAGACAGCAGGACCAAATGAAGGCACGAATCGTCGATGGAGAATGCATGTAGATCCCCTACCCTCTTAACGGAGGCCAATGCGAGCAGGGTCAGAGCTTTCATTGATAAAAACTTCAGACTCACAGACTGCAGAGGCTCGAATGGAGGTCCCTGCAGGGCTTTTCAGCACCATGGACAGGTCCCAAGGAGGAATAAAAGGAGGGCGCGAAGGGTTCAGCCTTCGAGCACCTCTTAAAAAACCTAATAACTAGATCAAGCTGGCCGACCGATCTGCCGTTAATTAGAGAGTGATGGGCAGATATGGCGGCAATATCAACTTTAATGGTGGAGGGTGACAGCCTACGCTCCGACCGTGTTGAAGGTATGAGAGCACGATATTAATAGGGCATTTTCAGGGGTCCTCGCGTTGCGAAGAGCACCAGACGACGAACAGGTTATTTAAGGGTTTACGCGTGTCTATTAGACGGCGCTCCCGCTGCAGAGATGGTGTTAGATACAGTTGCGATAAATCACCTAAACCTACCGCGCTTAGCGACCAATGTGGAGATACCACAGGTTGGGGCGTGGGTGCCAACGTGCCAGGGAATCCGTCAGGGAGGGGCTGTCAAGAGGGGCATCAGTTCTGGAACCAATTCCTGGTCGTCCAGTATGGCGCGACCAGAGAAGGCTCTCCTCGTCCTGCCTGACCTTGCACAGAGTCTGTGCAATTAAGCTCACTGGAGGGAACACATATTTGCGCATCCCCAGCTGCCATCTGTGTGCCAGCGCATCCATGCCAAGGCTGCCCTCGGTTAGTGAATAAAACGGGCGATAATGGGTATCGTCCGGCGACGCCAACAGATCTATCTGCGCACAACAGAACTTCTTTCAAATTAGCTGAACCGTCTGGGGGTGGAGTCGCCATTCGCCGGGGCGCGCAGCTCTGGAAAGCGCGTCTGCCGCTGTGTTGAGCGAACCCGGAATGAAAATGGCACGAAGGGAACTCAGATGCTTCTAACTCCAAAGTAGGAGATGACGAGCGAGATGCGACAGGTGACGAGAGCGCAAAAACCGCCTTGACGGTTGATAAACACAATGTTGTCTGTGCCGACTAATACATCCTTCCCTCGCATCTCCGATCAGAGCGTACGAGTCCCAGATATACAGCCCACCGCTCGCGGCAGTTGTGGTGCTATGCACACCCCTGAGACTGCAAGCCCGTCATACGTGGCTGCTCACCCCATGCTGGGGGCATCGTATGTGGTACAGAATGCCAGGAGACCTGATTCAGGGGCATATCTTGCCCTCAGAAATGCCGGGTCTGACCACGGGGTGAAATTGAAACGACACGCAGGTGTAATGGTTACACGGTGTATGTCGGTGCGCCACGCTCTCCTCGGGACTCGATTGTAAAGCCAACGCTGAAGCGGTCTCATATGGAGCAGCCCGAGCGGTGTCAGAGCCGCAGCTGCTGTCATATGCCCCAGGAGCTTCTGAAATTGTTTCAGAGGGACCGCATTCTTCCCTCGAAATGAACCGAGGCAAGTCAGAATTGACTGGATGCGCGCTTTTGTTAAACACGCCGATAAATCGATCGAGTCTAGTTCCACACCAAGAAAAAAGATCCTCCACACGGGGCAAAGTTTACTCATTTGAACATTGAAATATGTGCTTCGGCGTTATCATCCTGAAGGATCTCATTTGGAGAGCCGGGCGCGTAAATCAAGATCGGTCGTAATCCGCCGCGTATTTTGGGTACTATGAGATAAAGGCTGGAAAAACCCTATCATCATCATCATCTCGACAAGAGGGACCGGCTCGAAACGTCCTTCGCCAGCAGGACATCGACTTTTGCACGCAGTAAATGTGCATCGGTCGCTTTAATTCTTTCATTGTAGTGAAACGAATGCCTGAGAATTTGGGGGTGTGCCGGTAAATTGGATTTCGTAACCGAGGCGGATCGTGCGTAAAACCCAACGAGACTGGCTGGGAACTGAAGCGAAGCACCCAGGAACCGGAGAATTAACGGCACTACCGAAGTACCCGCGGTGGAGCAGCCGAGCCGGGCAGGTGTGACTACCGGTGCATGTGCTTTGCAGGCACAAACATCTACAATGCGCGTGTGTGTGACACTGACCTGAGCCCGCTGAGGATGACAGCCTTCTGGTCTCCTGAGCGGAGAGCGCAGACTCCGATGAGGGTGATGGTCTTCTGGTCTCCTGCGCGGAGAGCGCAAACTCCGGAAAACACCTGCTGGCGATAGAGGAGGGTGAGCTGGTGCGTGCCCGCTCACGGCTCTCTTGATCCTCAGGAGACCTGGAGAGGGGGGAGGAATGCACTCTTATGTGTGGTTATGTGGGTACCGGCTGGACAGCCGGTGGAACAACAATGTAACCAAGGATTTTTCCACCCGACCCTCTTCCAGGGGAAGGAGCGAATCATCGTCTCCTGAAGAGTGATCCTCTCCATCTCCGGGTCGCTCGCTTGGGGCCACTTAAACTCCCGATTGTCACTGAAAGCGGCTGAGCGGGCGGGGCGAACTGCTGACGACCGGTTCCCCTGCGCTGCCGAGATGAGGTCCGAGGAGGGGGAACGAACGTGGCTGCCGCAGGACGCCGTCGGCGAGAGGCAGACTGAGGAGCCGGCCTTGGTGGACCAGGGCTGCTCTCTTCCGCCGGGGCTCGACCTATGGAGATAGCCTCAGTCTGCGCCGCGGAGCTGAACAACTCCCCGGACTCGCCGAAGCGGTGGCGTTCTTGGACCACCACGGTGGACATCGCACGACCAATAGCCTGCGCTGTTACCTTGGTAGCACGGAGAGCCAGATCAGTGGCAGCTCGGAGCTCCGAGAAGGCAGGCGAGTCATATCCTCCCTCGCATATCCCTCAGGGCTTTGGCTTGATGAACCTGCAGCAATACCATTGCATGCAGTGCTGAAGCCGCCTCTCCGCACGCCTGGTGGGCAGTGCCTGTTAAACCGGACGACTGTCTGCAAGCACGGGAGGGAAGGGTTGGGCCTTAGCGGCTCCGTTAGGGAGGGAGGTGAGGGGTGAAGGCTGAACGGCCGTAGACGGCCGAGAATTCCATGTTTGAGTCAGCTCTTCGTGCCGTCGGGAAAGAAAGGCACAGGAGGGGTGGGCCGAGAGGTCCGAGCAGCTCCGAAGTACCAATTAGCAGGCGGGCTGGTTCGGGAGGAGAGGGGTTAACCCCTCCAACCCTACCGCCTCCGCCGCTTGAGCGGGCACGGCCGCCATCTCTGGGTCGAACTACGCCTCGGAGGGAAACGGGGGCACCCCTCTGATGCTGCTGAAGTGATGGGACCAGTAGGAGGTCCAATGGATTCGGCAGAAATCGTAGAACACGACTCTGCGGTCTCCACCGGAGCCTCAACCGGCAGAGGACGAGGAGGCTGGTAGGCGGATGACACATTCCCCGACCTACTCAGCATAGTGATGCGAAGAGCGTCCTGCGAGCAGTTGGCAGCCGCACTATGGCGGCATTCAGCACTGCAAAGGCGTGGACATCGTTCCCGTAGAAACGACAGTCGTCTCCGCAATCCAAGAGGGTTATGCTCTCACAGAGAGAACAAAGACTATCCACGAACGCAGCCTCGGAGTGCTCGATGCCCAAACACGAAGACAGCGCTCGTGACCGTCTCTGGAGCCCTTATACTTCTCGCATCCAAGATCGTACGGACGAAAAGCTATCCTGAAAAGGATGCTGATCTCCGAATATACGAGAGAGTGGCTGTCTTTAAAAAGACACAGAGCTCTCACGTATCACTCTTTTAGGGAAATCACTCTATGGGTGCTTAGCTGATGATGCGCACAGGGAGAGGCAAAGCACACACTAAACTCAAAACAAAAAAGATGCAGAGCAGTGGAATACTGCGAGCGTCCACTGTGTTAGTACTGCTTGTCAACCAACTTCAGCAACCGTTCCCAGAAGAGCAAGTAGCTTCTCAGTAGCAGATAATGCTGGCTTTCGAAGCGAAAAAGCTAATTTCCATATTTGCACCTGCTACTTA
Source organism: Paramisgurnus dabryanus (assembly GCF_030506205.2). Classification (NCBI taxonomy): domain Eukaryota; kingdom Metazoa; phylum Chordata; class Actinopteri; order Cypriniformes; family Cobitidae; genus Paramisgurnus; species Paramisgurnus dabryanus. The sequence goes on along the minus strand of NC_133338.1, from coordinate 15,618,033 downwards.
CATACCCACCTGGCGGGGCGCCGCCAGCATTATGCAAATATCTCAATGCCAAGTTCATTGGCGTTTTAGTAGTTATCGAAGCAGATTGGTCCCTCTAAGTGAGTTCCCAATTCGTCGGTCACGACGTGACGTCGTATTGACCGACTGAAAGGGAACGTATGCTTTGTTTCCTGACAATGTCTCCTAGAGGTAGCATATATAAGGATGAAAAGGATAGGGCCTAGAACTGACCCTACGGTATGCCATATTTAACCTAAGAGTAACATGACTTTTCCTTATTTATATATAAAAAATATGATCTTAACCAGGCTAATGCCTGACCACTAATGCCAACATAGTTTTCTAATCTATTGAGTAAGATTGTTTGATCTATTGTGTCAAAGGCTGCACTAAAGTCTAGTAATATAAGAATTGAGATTGCACCATGATCGAATGTTGAAAGGAGGTCATTTGTAACTCTAAGCAGGGGTGTATTTGCTATGGTGGGGCCTGAATCCTGATTGGAATAGTTACCTACTATTTTCCACTAAGAATGTGCCTAGTTGGCTTCCCTCTACTTTTTCAAATATTTCAGAAATAAAAGAGAGATTTGAAATTGGTCTAAAATTATTACGCTGGTGTGGCTTTTAATAAGGGGTCTAATAACTGTCAGTTTAACAGCTATTGGAACGTTTTCTAGTTCTAGTGATGAGTTAATAATTTTTAGTACCGTTTCTGACACTACAGGGAATAGCTCTTTCAGTAATTTTGTGGGAACAGGATCTAATTTATACAATGATGATTTGGATCGTTTTAATAGTTTTGAGAGCTCCCTAGTGTGGCAGCTTTAAATGACTCAAGTTGTTCATATGATTAAAAGTGTACAGTGAATTATTGGATAAAGTGGTGGTTTCTTTTTATAGATTTAATATTTTCCCTAATAACCGCAATTTTGTTAGTGAAATAGTTCTTAAAGGAGGATTGCATCAAATAATTGAAAAACTAGATTTTTTGTTATATAAGAGGTCATCGTACTTAAACAAACGGCCATCCTGCAAGTATCAGAACTGAAAACGAAATATAACAAGACCAGAAAATAGTTAAGTAACACATGTGGCGCCATGGCAAATTGTTGTGCAGTGCTGTATAAACTTTCCTGGGAACATAACATTACGTATGCATGGTTGAAGTTCCAGCTTGTGTGGGGAAAATGGAGTGTTTTGTACCGCATATTCATTTGAAAAGAAAAAAAAAAGGTCGATGCTGGATTTGCAGAGAGACTATGGTTAAAAGCAATGATGTTCCATCAGTATTGGATCTAAAAGAAATGGCACAGCAGTCTCGTGTGAGTAAAACATTTTAGTACTATGTGTCATTATTACTTTGTTAGAGATCACCTGACATCTCCTGATTGTACATCCTTGTCTAAACACGTGTGTTTGACTCTTTTAATTTACTTAAAACATTGAACGATTAATAACGGTAATTTAGTCACATTGGGTTTGAAGATTTGTTGCTACTTCACAATACGCATTGTCATTTATTAGTGATGGAAATTTTTGTTCATTTAAGTGACTCATTCATTTTCAATTCGTTCACCAAAATGACTTGTTCAGATTCGTTCACTGATTCGTTCAGTGACCATTTCTTTATGTTCCATAAATACGCCAAAAGGCAGCGAAGATGTGTGTCCTTATATGTTATAAGACAATGAAAGACTTTTACCAAAACTCATTCGTTTTTAATAAAGCTCAAATTGTTAAATACTAAACATAATTTTATCAAGCTACAGAATATATTAAGACACACGTAGTACATCTAATCTGGATCTGTTGTAAATAAAGACTCGCGTGCTGTGAGTGATTGGCATGCCTCTTCTGGTTTAGTCAGTCATCAGATCCCCGTTCACGAATCATATAATTTCGCTCATGTCACTTATGACTTCGTTCAGACGCAGATGACTAAAGTTCAGCAGCTCAAACAAATTATATATTCTTACTAACAGCCCAAACTCAGACGATTGGCTCAAGCTAACAGAACAACAGCAGTCACAGTTAATTTTGTTTTTACTACAGTAACCAGAGTGACCAAGATAGTTGTAGTAAACCACATTAAACAGAAATACCACATTTTACTTCAGTAATTACCTTGATAATCATTTGTATTAAGGTAAATAGTCCGCCTACACATGGTGACTATAACTTTACTAAAATAAAACCACATAATTCTTTCACATTGTTTACATTGCAATCGCTTTCTGTACGATCCCTCTCTTTCATCAGGTTGTAACTTGTTCCAGTCATTCAGTTTGTTTAAGAAGGCGATCTCTCTTTCTCGTTCGTTCAGTCTCAAAAAGCGTCTCGGTCAGTGAAGGGCGTATTCATTTGGTACGTTGAGCCAATCATATGCTCGGCCACAGCTCATCTTCTTGCTTTTGATGATTTTTTAATGTAAAAACCAAGCAAACATCATAAGTAGAAGTCAAAAAACAGAATAAAAAAATAAAAATAGCAGATTCATGGCCCTATTAAAGTTTCTGTATGTAATTTGTTTCTAGTCAGTTTCGCAGTTATGATTTTCTTTAACGAGCTTACTGAGATAAGTAGATCTGGCGTTCCTTTACTGACGTTCACTCGACGTTGTGTCGATGACGACAGTATGGGGTGCGCTCTTGAGAGCCAATCTGGTCTGACTTGTGTGTAAAACAGCAATAAAATTGCAATTAAATTGCGCGAATGGTATTTGCATACCAGTCTTCGCCCACACTTATGTGTATAAAAGGAGACACCATGCAACATTCAGACGCTCTTGTTCTTCAGAGCTCGCTTTAAGGAAAATTTTTCATAACTGTACTTCTTTCAGATCTCTGGGACGGCAGTTTGCTGAGGCTGCGTTTGTAACCTGATACGCTCTCATACCGAGAGCATCTCTCTTATGTTGCAATTATGGCCGCGTCTGCTTCCAACGCTGGCGGTTCAGCTGTTAATTCAGCCTCTGTCAGTGGTGATACAGTGTGCGAAGGAGTGACTCATTCCCAGTTGTTACCCGCAATCCGTTCCCCCTCCCTACGCCCGTTTTCACCTGTGGGTATAGAACAAAAGTTAGAGTTTTTGTCTTTGGTGATTTCACTGTTTTGGGCACAGCGGATGATGATTTAGCTGTTGCAGCATCCGAAGGCGATGAACTCAGCACTCAGATAACAGCTGTGTGTGTTTGGGCAGCTGAAAATATTGGGCAGCAGTGTATGCACTGTTTTTGCCTAAATGTTTGCACGATTTTACAATCTTTGTGTGGAACCAATGTCAGCTTGGGTAATACCATTTATCCTGGTGGCTGGCTAGGTGTCTCACTTCCCTTAACACCCTCTCCTCTTCTTAGGAGAGTAGGGTCCTATGCCATCATGTCGTTTCGGATGAAGGGGTTGGTACCTTTTCATCATTGGCTTTCTGAGACAGACTGAGCGAAGCAGTCTTTATCAGTTCAGTATTTTTGTCTCAACTATGCCAGTACTGTGATTTATTTCCAGTCATTTTTCTCCACTATCTCACATAGATAGCGTTCCCCAGTGGGATATACCTTCAGTGTATCCTCCACGGTGTGAGTTCTTGACACATTTTTTGACATGTGTTCTCCTCACCAGGTGAGGGCCAGTGATGTGTGAATTGATCCAAAATGAATGGGTGTCTGTGGTCACCTGCGGTTACCCGCGGTTACGAGTCATCCAAAAATATTTGTAACGATATTCGGGTCACGTTCAATCAGGTCGTTTGAAATAAAGATGCCAATTAACTATTTTAAACAATTACTACTTTTAAAAAATGCAAGCCAGGAAATAGGTCGGGTACAATGTTTTTTTTGCGGTCCGAGTTGTGGGCAGGTAAGTTGAAAAACGTTGTCTGGGTGCGGGTTGTTTATACACTGACACGTGCATTACTTATAAGGGCTCCCCAGTGGGTAAGGTATGGTCTCCATAGTGCCCCTTTTTCTATATCCTTTATTTTTGGAACACTCCCAGTATACTTCAGTACCCTGCGGCTAAGTTGATGCTATCTGCTGTAAACGCCCCACTGGTTTTACTGGTGAGGGGTCTGCTACTCCTTGGATGAGGACCCCTTGCACTTTACCTATGCTTGCTTTTTGGGTGTCAAGACATGAGTCAGAGTTGTGGCATTTCACATAGGCATAGACACAACGTCAAGTGAACGAGAGAAAGGGAACGTCGTGCCACAACACTGCTCATTTCGGTGACGCAAGCCTCATCAAGCTCCTCAGACACAAGCGTCTGAATGGTGCATGGTGTCTCCTTTCATACAAGTAAGTGTGGGCAGAGACTGGTATGCAAATACCATTCACCCAATTTCATTGCTGTTTTACACACAAGTAAGACTAGATACACCCCATACTGTCGTCATCGACACAACAACACTCTTTCCATGCAAAACGCCATACCTCTAGCTTTGTGGTCCTTTGTTTTGAGATAGCAACGTTCTGGGCAGTGTTGTGTAAGTTACTTAAAAAAGTAATTAATTACTAATTACTAATTACATCATCAGAATTGTATTTAAAATACTTTTCTAATTACTTTGTCTGAAAAGTATTTTAATTACTCAATAAGTAATTTAATTAATTACTTCTTAAAATCCCTATTAAACATTGACCAGAGAGAAATTAGACATGAAACTTTTAATTATTTAAAAAAGTCAAACATGGAATAGTTTAGCCTTTTAGCTTTTTTACTTTTTATCTTTATTAAAACATACTATAATACGTATAGTAACATTCTTTAGTTAACAAACTTTCTGTTAATCCTCTGCAAAATATCTGAATAACAAGAAAAAAAGAATTATGTAACATATCTGAATAATAAAAAAGCTTAACTTTATAAAAGTTAAATATGACATGAATCAAGCTTTAAACATGAATCTTACTTTCAAAGCAATTAGTAGGCTACCATATTTCATACATAATGTATGTAAATGAACCATTTTTTCACCAAAATGAACTTATTTCTAATTTATTGTAACATTTAGGTAACAAACAGAATTCCTCTGAAAAACATCTGAATAACAAAAATATAGAATTACTCTGAAAAATATCAAGCTGTAAATGTTTTTTTCCAAATCAATGAGCACTGCTCAGCTGACAGTGCTGCCTAATTTTTAAAATAGTGGTTGTATCTCATTAATGTAAGCCTCTCAAAACGTTTGCTTGACAGTCTGTTCTTTCTGGGAGTGAGCACAAGATTGCCCAGGCTGAAAAGCCTTTCCACTGGGGCGCTTGATGGTGTGACTGTGTTGTACCTTAGTGAAATTGCTTTAATCCTGGGAAACTGGCTAAGAACACCCAGCTCAGACCCTGCAGATTTCAAATATTCCATGACCTCTGTTTTAACAGAGTAGGCACAATCCTCCTCCTCCTCAAATGAAAAAAAGTCATCAGTGGAGTCAGCAGGCTTGTTGTGATGTGAATTATGCTGTTGGTCTTCAGTTGGCAACCCACGGTACTCTGTAGTAAGCATTGCCCTAAAGTGTCTTTTTACCCTTCTTCTCTGATCCAGCGTAACTTACATTTTGGCAAAGTGACTGCAGCCAGAAGACCTTCTTTATCGTTCATCATAGAGGAAAAGCGTACCTTGATCGTCTATGAGGAAAGAAAAATACATCAGATTTTCACATTATACAAGAGTATAACAGATAATATAAAAATAAATGTAAGCCATGGGTAAACCAAGAATTTAGCAATCTGTATAAATATCAAATACCTGAACAATGACATCAGGGAGAGATGCTGTGATCCTAAGATCATCCCGCAGTCCCAGCATCCTGGACATTAGAACCTCCAGAGTTGGAAGAAGGGTTCCAAAATAGCAGTTCTCTTCTCGTTGCAATATGTCTAGTGCTACAGTGAGTGACTTTAACACAATACAATATTCCTTCAGGAACAGATACTCCCGATCAGTGAAGCATTTTATTCCAATCTGAGTGCAAACAGTATTTAACTCAGCAACTGGAATATCAGTGATCCTGGACAGGGCGTCGTGAAATCAATTCCATCGTGTTGAAGTAGGCACTATGAGTTTTTTCTTAAAAAAATTCTCTACTAACTCTGAATGAAACAGAAGAACGATTTGCTTTTGTCCACATTGCAGAAAACTTTGAAACAGCACTTCTGTAGATTATTTTGGACTCATTTGCTTTATGCCATTTCTCAACATCATGAAAAACTAAGTTCAGTGTGTGTGATGCACACCTTAAGTGTGGAGGGAGAGAAAACTGTCCATCAAAGTCTGTAAGGAGAGTTTGCTCAACATCAGTAAATGTCATCTCTTCATCTTCGTCTGATTCCTCATCAGAATCTGACAGTTGGAACATTCTAAAAGCTTTGATAAAATTGGACCCCGTTGTCCATCACAATTGCTGTCACTTTAGAGGTAAGTCCATAAGTTAAATCATACGTGTGTCTCCCTCTAACTCGTTTACAACCTAGTGCTGCATGTCCACGTGCAAAAGTCAAAGGATCACTCCAGTGTGCCGTCATACTGAGAAAACTTTTGTTATGGCTCGTCCAAATGTCGGCAGTCGTGGAAATATATTCCAAACTCTCGAATGTCTGTTTAAGCTCAGTTTCCATGTCGGTGTAGCACTTATCTAAATAAGGTGAAAAAGTTTTTCGATCTGGCAGGGCTGCTTTTTTGCCACACACAGGGATTTTACTTAATATGCGCCTAAAAGACGGAGAAAAAAAGTATTTAAATACAGTAACTAAGTAACGAGTTACACCCAACACTGGTTCTGAGGTAATATTTTTGTCCCATGTGACAGAATTAAGTCTAATGTGTGTTTACGAATACTGTATTTGTGAGCCCTGCCACATTTTGTCTAATACCAAAGAGAGTTGAGAATTTCCATAAAAGCTATTATTAATGTGTCTTTTGGATTATAAATGTGGATGTAAAAGTCACAAACGATTAAAGCTTTATCTATGGTGACTTCTTGCCCAGAAAACAAATCTGCAAATTCTAAAGTCTGTGTGGTGGCCTGGTGGTCTGTAGATAGTAGCTAGGATGAAGGAAAGCTGTTTGTTTTTAATGATCTGTAAGTGCCACATTGAGCACCATTGTTTTAAATGAGTTAAATGTTTGTCCAGATTTATGATTTACTTCTGTTTTGTTACCCAATTGTATTGCTTAAAGGACTAAAATGTTATATCCTAATCCTTTGTTTGATCCGTTTATTTTATTGCCATATAATCACATTTATAGTACACAAATGTTTTCCCCTCCCTTTTGAACTTCTTCTTCATCATCTAGCACAATTCTTCATCATCTACCAAGGACCAAAAATCAAACCTGACTCAGGGCTGTGAGGGCGAAAGTAAATGTTGCTGTGTTATATTAACATTAAAGTTGCCCTTATTTTCCTAATTTATCATTTTTTAATATTAAAAAGCCAACATTACTCTGTTTATGCATAACTACTGCAGTTTTCTATGCAAAGGTAACTGTTTCCATTTGTCTGTGTGCCACTGCCTCGACCTCTCCATTATTAGCCTATGTTAACCGATAGCATTAGAAGTATGAACATCTGTGTTAATGACGTTTATCCTTTTTCCTTTTTCAAGTGGCATGATAGGCCAAATTTAAGGTCATTGCAGGCCAACCTTGCGGGCCCTAGTTTGGGCAGCTTTGCTCTAGCATTAGACACACAAGGTTACTGCTTCTTGTCACAGGTTGTTGTCACATGTTGAGAGTGAGCAGTGTGCCACACACAGTGGACCAAGTTTTAAAAGCCAGCTATCCCCCATGTCTCCATCCCTGAGTTTAGACACCCAGTCTGCTCCTATGGATATTTGAGATTACCTAGATCCCACCCAACTTGCTGGTTCTGCCTGGTCCCATGGTCATTTTATCACTGCTGATCCCATCCATCTCCATCATTCCCAGTGGTTCCACCCTGGCTTTGTTGTTCACACTGGTCCTGCCCAGCTTCCTGGCTCAGTCCACACCTTGGGATCCACCACCTCCTCGGGCTTCTTTATTACCAGTTTGACTTCATGAGAGAAATCCCCTAGTTACACCTCAGGGTTCATGACTCTGCTGTGCCTCATCAGCCCTTCTGCTGCTTCTTGGCTCAACACTCCCTCTGCTCCACAATGGTCCATCATACCAAAAGACCAAGTGGGTTTTTAATGAATATGTACATTATTACTGCAAACCTCTATAATTCTTTCCTATCAATGGTAAATATGTGTTTACCTATTGTACATCCAAAATGTTTGTTATCATTTATTATTATTTGGGTTATTCAAACTTATTTACAATACTGCGTGGTCAGTAATTGAACATTACACTTTTGAAGGCTTTAATGCAATAGCAAAATGTTCTAAATCAGTTAGCAGTACAGTCCGAATCATCTTGACAGTTCCATAATGTACTGACTGAAATATTTGCAGTGGACTTCAAACTATTCCAGTGTTCAGTTAACAGTTCTTTGTCTGTTTGGTGTGCCTTCTTGTTCTAGTTATTTTTTTTTATTTCCTGTAGTCCATTTGTTTAGTAAGATGTAGCTTTTGTTTCTCCATTCCTTTTATTTCTGTTTTTATTTTAATTATCCTCTTCCCCCTGACCCCTACCTTGCCAGGTGACTGCTGCCAGAGCTGTGCTTTCGCAACATCGCTGGCGGTGCATAGATCGCCCTCTCCTCTAGTCCTCCTCCTCAGCTCATCCTGCCTTGGGTGGATTGACGCCTCATCCCTCAACATTAGCTTGCATATTTTTAAGCCAATCTACAGCAATTGAGCTTTCATGATCTGTTTACCTCTAACCATGTTCCAACACATTTTCAATCACAGAGAACAGCTGATTCTGTGTATTTGATTAGAGAGGAAGGTAAACTCTACAGAACAGTGGCCTTCTAAGACTGGAATTTGACAGCTGTGGTGTATACAATGACTTGCAAAAAACTTAGAGAATTGTGCAATGGTGATAAAAAAACAGTCAGTTAACTTTGAGTTGAGGGCGGGAACATGCAGGACACTCACTTTGAATCTTTTTTTTCAGAGAACTCAAAATAACACAAAAACTTAAATTTTGCACCACCCCCTATATGCGCCAATCACTGGTATGCCACACATTGCTTAAGTTTTTTATTTTTTTACACACTCTTTGTAACTCAATTTAGTAGCTATACATGTTTTGTTGACTTTTCCATACTGCAGCCTTCACCTATTAATTTGGGCCAAAAGAAACAGTTAGATCATTACTCAATTATTCAAATTCTCTCTTTGAAGTGCTATAAAGGACAAAAATGCTAGTGGTTATTGGTTGGACAATATATTTTAGAGTTGAAAACTAACTTACTTAATTGACCATGACATAAGTCACATTAATTGTTTTTGGTTCGTGTACGACTTTGAAAGCTTTCATGTTGGGGCTATCATCCCATTTCCAGTCTGTTATTTCTTTCTCTTTTAATTTTACTTGTGGGTAATAACAGAGATTACATTAAAAGTTCTCAGATGCTATGTTCTGGGGTGGGGGTGCACCTGCATACTAATGGAATGTGGCAGTCAGGACAACTTTGTGACATTTTTTTTGCAAACTGATGAGACACAATGAACTCTTTTGAAAAACACTATGACCAGTTTCGCTGAACTGTTAGACTTTCCCCTCTTATTACATAACTTCTTGTAGTCCTATGTTTCCTCATCCTATGTTGTTAAACTGTTTCACGCTTTTCCTCTTTTGACAGTATCTTAAATTAAGAAATTCTACTAAAAATCTCTGCGCACATACAGGACTTTAATGTTTAAAATAAAGACATGCTGAAAGGAAACTGATAAAGAGAGTCCAAATAATTGGCTGCTTGTTCAGGACATCACTATGTTACTCTCTGATGTTGACATCAGGACAGTTTATTTACATGCTTGCGTGTCAATCCTTTGATCCAGATCAAACAGAGCCAGAGCCCATACCTGCTAAATCGGTCCAAACCTTGGAAAATTCTAGATCATTTAATTTCATAATAAATGTAGAAACAATAGTTTTGCTCATGACTTGTCTCAACTGATCTTGTGATAATAATACAGTACTGTTTTGGCATGGCGTTATTAAGGATTTTCAAAAAATGTAATGCTTGATGCATGTAAAGAATATTTGGATATGAGTTTCTTAAAACCTGTGTGTGTATTATTTATAGAGGTGACTCAAATTTAATTTATTGTGAAATTGCAACCTATATATCGGCGCTGTCCTTCCGAAACCTTGTATCTCCATATTTAGTGAATTTATATATTTTTTTGTCATAACTCATTATTATTGGTCACTCTTTATGTTTGTCAGTGGGTTTTGCAAATATTACATCAATAAAAAGTATTAAAAGTGCATGTCAACTTAGACAACACAGTTAGACATTACTAAGACCAGGACATCCACCTAAACCTGATGAGAGAACCATAGAAAACTGGTAAGGGAGGCCTACAGCAACATTCAAAGAATTGCAACAATATCTGGAAAATTACTGGTTGATCACAACATGTGACAATAATCTCCCAAATTTGTCATGTTTGGGCTATAAACCTTTGGGGTGGAGGGATTCTGCAAAAACTGTCACGGGACAGAGGTGAGGGATGGCTATTTATAGGCACCCTTTTCGCCTGATTGGTTAGGTTAGATTACATGACCATGCTCCTCCCGAATTTAGTTAAAAACATTTTATTAGATTATCATTAGATTATGAGACTTTAGTCTTGATTTTACTTATAGGGTCACATATAGTACTTCTTATTTCCCATTATACATTTATATACTGTTGTTTAATCTTATGTTGTGTCTTTACTGTTTAAACAAGGTTTTTAATTTGTGATGGTCTTTGCTTTGTATAACACAAGCTGAACCTAATTTGAAACTGAGCACTGAGAACAGACTTTAAAAAAGTTCTTCACAGCAGGGGTGGGCTATATGACCAATCGTATAGCAGGATAGGATTAATTTCATATCATGATAACGATATGTACCACAGTAGAGATTTCTTTTTCTTTTAATACAATGATTTTTATGTTATTAAAATATTTAAAGGGTCATGAAACCACCCTGTTTCAGCTCCAGTCTACCTCACTATCATTTTGAAAAATGCCACTTTTGCAGTCTTTTTATGTGTTTCATGTGACAGGGTCATGGCAGCCCTCACTGTTGTCTTGTTTTGTGTGGAGAGTCACGTGGCCTGTGTTTATGTTTAGTGTGCCTCGTGCTTTCCTGTCTTAAGTCTTGATCCCGCCCCCTCGTTTCCTTGTTAATTATTCATTATTAGTTTACACCCTTCACCTGTGTGTCCTCGTTCACTAGTTTAGTTCTTCCCTATTTAAAGCCATTGTGTGTGATGTCCTGTGTTGGATCATTGTGTGTATGTGTTATGTTTGACACCTTCATGAGGTCTGTCTCGGTTTGCCTTGTTTTATGAAATTATTTATATTCTTGTCTTGTTTACCCCCTCGAGGGTGTTTTTGTTATATAATAAAAGTCTTTTGGTTGAGCGCTGGTTCTGTCCTCCACACTCATGACATGGATGCTGTGAGAAGAACGGCGAGGAGTGGGCGGGGCACCTGATATAAGCTAGTGTAACAAATATTAAGATTTACTAAGAATAGCAGTATTACATAAATAATTAAACTAAAAATAATATTTAACTTAAATAAATGTCAAGTAAAACTGATATAGTTAAAATAATAGTGTTTGAAGATAAGGAAAATCCTCGGGACAGATCAAAGTCCACCTGCGTCCTGTAGCAAATTCAGTTGATGGTGTGTCTTTCCCTGACAGCATCGCTGAACTGGCCGCACGGAGCACATGCGGGCGTGCGCGCACACACACAAGTGTAACATCTTTGCATTGGATAAGAACACACTATTTTATAAATAATAATGAGAACACCATTGAAAAGTGAAAACCAATCCAAATTTTGTGTCTTTTAACGCTCGTTTTTTGGTGGTCGACAGCTTATAAAACTTATTTCTGGGTTTTTTGGCTTGTTAGCTGTACACCCTGTCACACAGCAGCTTTTAGGCATTATTTTGTTTTTGTTATAAGCCAGAAATTACAAGAACAAAGCTTCACGCAATACAAAGTCAATAGAGATGGATGGATTGTTTTTCCCCCGGTGGGCTTGGTTTTCAGATTATGGCGCATTGCGCTATGTCTTGTGCTTTGCCACGTCACAGCCTGTGACGTTTACACGATATTGAGTTTAAACTCGGAAGACAAACATATCACAAAAAAGCTAAAAATTAACTAGATTTCTCCTAATGTTAAAATGAACAGATACTAACATTGCCTTCTATGATGTGCAACACAACTAACTCTGTTAACATCTAAAAAGGTGTTGGTTAGTGTTTTATAACGCTTTAACACCATTGTATTTTCATAATTCTTGTTACCAACATCAATAAAAAAAAACTATACAAGCATAAAAGAAAGAAGACAAAAAACTAACAAAACTTAAGCTCTGACAGACAGGAGAAAATTAGTTCCCTTTAAGACCAAAGTCCAGTAACAGTGTTACACATGCGCTTTCTTTTTCAGCTGTTTACTTTCTCTTAAGACCTAAATGGCCATGTTTATGAGGATACTTGATGGGAATTTTGACACATACTGCATGTGCACTGTAACCAAATGCAGCATGAAATTAAAACAAAGTTTTGGCTTATGAAAAGTTGACATAACTTATAAAATCAAGTTGAAATTGTTTAACTTAATTTTTTAAGATAAAATATATGTTGATAAGACAAAAATGCTGTAAATTTTTTACAGTGTGTATTTAAGGACAATAAAGCGGCAGAAGTGCTCACAAGCTCAATGAGCAGTGGATGCGCGGTTGTGTGCTTTTTCACAGAGAACAGTGCACGCATCTGTTGTGTTTTAATAGATTAAAATAACTTGTATTAAAACTGCAGTGCTAAAATACATGTACATGTTACTTTTCGTAAACACGCAAACAGCACCGTGACGTGGGTGCGTAACCTCGATAGAGACGATAGTCAAAAAACTCTACCAATTGACAAATGTCTAACGGTTCATTATACATACCAGTTCATTGCCCACCCTTACTTCACAGTGATGCTACAGAGTGTATGCATGTGACATTACCTTCGACCAAAGTGACTGCGGTTACGGACAGTGAGTGGCAAAAGACAGAGCAGCAGAATTTGTGTACAGTATGAAATCAGCGAAAACACAGGGAAAATACGTCTAAATGTGAAAAACACATGTGCGATAGACTGTACTAACATATTTAACAAAATTCATAGCTATCGTTTTACAGTCTGCAAAAAAAAAAACACAGAAATGAGAAGTAAATGGATTGGATCATCCATGCCAACATCCACTGACCACAAGTGGGTTGAGAAGTTGCTAGTCCAACTACATTTAATTGTTGCTGATAATTGTCAATTAACAGCCAGCCATTTTGCAAAAAATTTGCCACTCAACAGCACGAGCTCCGGTGTGATCACGTGGAGAAGTGATGTCAATGCATACCCTCTATAGAACAACCATTTTTGGTTCCTCAAAGAACCATTCAGTCAAAGAATTCGTAAAAGAAAATATAAATTCTTACCTTTTTATAGTCTAAAGCAGTGGTTCTCAATTCCAGTCCTCGGGCCCCCCCTCCTAGAATGTTTTAGATGTCTTTATAATAAAACACCTGATTCAGTTCATCAGCCTGTTAGTGTGTTAATTAAGGAAACCTTTCAAACATTCTGAAAGTACCCTGATGATCGAAATCAGGTGTTTCATATAATGAGCCATCTAAAACAATCTGGGAGGGGGGGCCTAAGACTGGAGTTGAGAACCACTGGTCTAAAGAACCTTTTTTGAAAAGAAAGATTGTTTGGATGTTGAAAGAAATGCCTATGTACATTATAAAAAAAGTATTGTATCCTTACTTTGTCTCCTGCATGCTGTTATTTCTCTTTATCTCTGCATTTGTCACTTTGTTGAATAGAAGTGTTAAGTTAACAGAGACTACATTAAGTTATGGATATTTTCCTAAAGACAGGTCTAGTAAAATCTAAAGCAAGAACCACTGAACTGGATCAAAACTTTGGATCTGTAGGTTCTAACATTTTTGGCCTAGTTATGATTGGCTCTGTATTATATATGCTGTAGTTTGATCTATCAAATGTTATAGCAAAACCACCGCATAATCTTTGAATGTGACTGTCAGCTTGCAGAGGGAAACTAAACATATTATTTTCACAAAGGCATCTCACACACACAACACACATTCTGACAGATTAGTAATAATGGGCTATCTGTCTAAGACGACGACATACTTCCTGTGATGACTAAGGCATGTGACTTTTATGCACACTGCTTGCCTGAAGTATGTATACATTGAAATTACTAGGCATGGATAATAATGTTGTACTGAGATAATACGGCATGTGCTGCTGACCTCTGCATATTAGAATTAAATTCCACAAACCAAAAGCACAACCTCTTGATAGTGGTACGCTAGCATAACTTAAAAGTAAGCTTCATACTGTTATCAACTTTACCCAGTCAAATCTATATGCCTTCTAGTTGTTTCATAAAGGTGAGAAATTATGTGGGCTTCTGACCTTGCTCATAAGTTTGTTGGACTCGTTGCATAACAAACGTGGCATGAGAGAGCGGCAGCATGTCACTTCTGGAACACTGAAATTGATTATTACTGTGGGCTGTAAATACTGGAGGCAAATTTGTTTTGAGGCATGATGAAGCAAAGCAGCAATGCTATAGGTCAGGACATAGGCGTGTTGAATGAAGAACAAATTGTCTACAAAAACACTGTTATCAACAGAGGTTGAACTAAACACACACTGTAAAAAAATGCTGCATTTTTGTCAAATCAACATATATTTATGCTACTTTAACTTATAAAAACTAATTTTTTTAAGTTATGTCAAACTGAAAATATACTAGTCAACATTTGAAGTAGATAGATACCTTTCATTTTTTTTTTTTTTAAATATAGGACAACTTTAATTTACTTTTTTTCGATCCACTTCAAATGTTGACTG